>NC_056739.1:298172899-298304845 GCF_019279795.1 Protopterus annectens
GCTTCCTTGGCAGACTTTCTCTATTTACTTGCATCTAAGCAGGTATATACCCCTCCCTTCCATCTTCCAAAACCACTCTGGAAGACATCCTAGCCAAACAGTCTGTTCTTGCTCAAATCCAGGATAAACTATAGCCCCTAAATGTGAACAAGTATCTTTTCATTCCTTATTACTTCCTTACTCTCCCCTCTTCAGTTAATTCCTTACTGCTATCCTTAACGCTCTTCCTTGACTTTCTCTATAAATATACCATAAGCCTGTTTTTCCCTCACCTCATACTGCAATTCCCATTTGTATTAGGCTAACTTACATTACTTTCTCTACAAACTGTCTAAAGTTTTTCTAACCAATTGCCCTATACCTTGTATTGATTTTTAACCAATATTTTTATATCATGTCCAATTTAAACTCTAAATGTATGTTTTATTGTTGATTGCAAAATTACTGTTCTTAATAGGTTTTAATAAAATTCGGAATTTTTCTCCCTAGGTCTCCGCTGAAAATAGGGTTCTACCCAGTTGGACTTTCCCGGTAAATCAAAGGTCAATAAATATGTATAAAATCAGACAAATGTTAGTGACCTTAAATATAAGATCAAAGAAAGGCAACTGTGCACAGGTACTCGAAAACAAGTGTGATCCAACTACCAGAACTAGTCTAATAACCCAGAAAACATCAATATGTTTCTAGAAATCTTTGGAGCCTACACATTTCAGCCAACTGTCAAACTCACAATCTAGTGAAGGCCTACAGTATACAGATGTCTTAAATATATGAACACAAACAGAGATGAGCGTGAAATGGATAACTGGCTAGAACTGCAACCACTGCTTAGAATTTATACCAAAATAATAAACATGCATATATAAATGGTTAAATATTTCTCAGTTAAAACAAGAGTAGGAATACAGGTATATAAAAAACTCTATGAAGAGGTAGAAACTTAGTTGTGTATGTTACAAAGCTGGAAGCAAAGACAAAAATTATTCATGCTTAGAATTAAGTGACATTTGCAAGGACTGGTTCCAGCAGAGCTGGTATCAGTGGTGATGGTGAGTGAAGTCCACCAGAAGACTAAATAAGGAATGAAATCACACATTAGGTACAATGTAGCAGTTCTGCAGCAGATAGGAACATGTACACAAGACAGCAGGCTGCAAGCACTCAGCCAAATCTGTTTTCACTTTCAGAAAGATTTAACTTGGGTGCAAAACTATTAGTTTCCTCAACTGCTCATAGTTACTTATTTGCATAATGAAATGAGCAAGATATGCCATATTTACCTCTGCTTGATGGCAATCCTCCTGAATGCTGAAGTCTTCCGTAGATGCAGAGATTGAAGACTTTCTTTCCAGCTATTAGCATAAAAATGGCTACATCAAATTTTTAGACATTAAGTATACATTTTTAAAAGTACATCAGCTGTACTCTAAAGCTATTGGCAGTTTCAGTTATAAACACTTTCAAAAATTAAATATATATTTTTTTACTTTAAGTAGGTCACCTCTGCACAACTGAAGAATATGCCATTTATGACGCATCAGTTTCAGTTTACCATACTTTCGATGTAGCAAGTGATTTTGCAAAACTTCACCAAGGAATTTTGTATTTTACACTCTCAAAAAAAAAAAAAAAAAACAGCAGCAGCCCTGGCTAGGCTTCTGAACACATGCTCTGCTACAGCTTGACAAGGCTATTTATAAGTTGAGGAAATTAATCTTCCGGCTGTCTTCAAAAAAGCAGCAGGTCACACTAACTTTAATCCTACCATTCCTTATTTCTGTAAAGTCTCAGTTCTGTGACTACAGGACTAATGCCACAAATGTTAAGATCACTCAGCAGATAAAACTTGTCAAGGCTGTTAAGCTTCTTCCCCATGCCTTCCCTTAGTCTGAAGATTTTCTGCAGACACCATGATGTATGTAATTAGAACACGAGAAGGAAGGAACCTCCAGACCAGCAAGAAGGCTACGCTAAACAGGATGAACCTACCTCCTAAAGATGTATTATGGTACATACACAATTTCTGTATCTGATAAGGTGACAGAGGCCACAGCAAATCCTCTCAGGTGGACAGCTCTATGGAAACCACCTCTGGATAAAAACAGACCTACAAGGAAACATGCATCTCGACATCACATGCAGCTTATACTGTTTTGCAAATGTCTTCAGTGAACACCAACTAGCTGACACAAATGTCATCTATGGATAAATGCCAGTTTGTAGAACCTGCAACTCCTTGGTTCATAGGTGTTTACTAGGCCAACGACCACAGGGGCCTTTTTAAGCCTAGCCATGCATCCCAAGTTTCTGACCAGTTCTAGTACCCTTGATAAGTGTAAGCAGAGGCTTGGGAGATGAAACATTTACAGGTTGCCTGTGTCCATAACAGACAGGTGTCGAGACAGGGATAAATTTTCTATTCTCCATCCAATTGTCAAGTTACACTTGAATTGTGTTAGAAGAACTCTGCTTCACATGGATGGGGAGAGCCTGCTCCAGATACGAGCTAGTCCCTGGGATACATACCTCCCTTTCCAGCAGGTCCTATTTACATCACAGGCAAGGTTTAAGTCTTTTGAACAGGTCCTTCTGGTACCGTTTTGTGGATATGCAGGAGGTCCATCAGAGTGGAGTATGCCAGGCATACCATCTCCCCTCAACAGCCTGTAGGAGACAGAATATAGGGACAGAGCCTTGAGGCGGTCTGCACAGGACATTTTACTTATGCCTTGTACTCTTTTAGCGAGGAACATCTGTGGACATTCCATTTGTTGGATATGCCCGTTTAGGTACAAACCAAAGGGGTCGCTGTACTCGATGATAGGTCTGATGAATGCAACACAGGGGAACAATGAATTCCATGGACGTAGATGCTAAATTAGAAGTTATGTACTCACCATAACGTTCCATCTGAGTAGGTGACTTCATTCGGATGCAACCTGTGGGTATCGGATCCGACCTCGGATCCGAGCCGGCAATTCAAAAGCTTAGGCTCCGAGCTCCTAGCTCCTCCCTCTTACCCATAACCCCTTGCCAAGCCCTGACTGACCTCAGATTGAGTTTGCCTCAAAATACTGACTACAGTACACGAAAAAAACAGCATAAATACTCGCTCTATAAAGGTCAGGGGGATGGAGGATGGTTGCATCCGAATGAAGTCACCTACTCAGATGGAACGTTATGGTGAGTACATAACTTCTAAATCTGAAGTAGGAAGACTTCATTCGTCTGCAACCTGTGGGACAGAGTCCCCAGCTACCTGAATCTTGGGCGGCCGTCATGGAAGGATGTTTCGGAGCACCGCTGAGCCAAAGGATGCTCTTCCTCTAGAAACAACATCCACCTTATAATGAGAAATAAAAGTATGAGGAGAGGCCCAAGTGGCTGCCGCGCAGATATCATCCAATGATACACGGGACTTAAAGGTGGCCGACGTGGAAACTGCCCTAGTAGAATGAGCCGTAACCCTCTGAGGAGCAGGTCTACCTGAAGTGTCATATGCCTGCAGAATACAATTAGCAATCCACTTAGATAGTGTGACTTTAGATACTGCTTTACCCAGAGCAAATTTAGCAAAGGAAACGAACAGCTGATCTGATTTCCTGTGACCAGCTGTTCTGTGAATATAAAAACGTAATTGTCTATGAACATCCAAGGAATGCAATTTGAATTCTCCTTTGTTAGAGTACTTGGGAAAAAACACAAGTAAATTGATGGATTGGTTAATATTAGATTCAGAAGAGACCTTCGGAAGAAAAGATGGATTGGTCCTGAGGCACACCCTATCAGGGAAGAAAGAAAGGTAAGGCGGCTTGACGCATAGAGCCTGAAGCTCAGACACTCTTCTGGCTGAAGTAATAGCTACCAAGAAGGCAGTCTTCCAGGAAAGGTACTTTAGATCTGTAGAAGCTGCAGGCTCGAAGGGAGGAGCAGTAAGGGCTTGCAGAACTAAAGACAAGTCCCAAGGTGGTACAACCTCCTTGACTGGAGGCCTCAACAAAAAAATCCCTTTGAGAAATGTTTTGCATAATTTAGCGTCATGAGGGGAGCTGTCTCATGACCAATGTGATAATGCGAGATAGCTGCCAATTGTACCTTAATCGTGGAAGAACTTGCCCCTTGATGAAAGAGGTCTGTTAAAAAATCCATCACCGCTGACATAGGTGCCGAGAAAGGATCCAAAGTTCTCTGTACCGCCCAAATAGAGAATCTCTTCCATTTACTCCGATAAACCTGCCTGGTGGAAGGTTTATGAGCTGCCACTAAAATGGCCTTGACCGGTGATGAGATACCGGGAGTCCTAATCAAGGATGGAACTGGAGCAGCCAAGCTGTCAACTTCAGGGTGCGCAGATTGGGAACCGACATTCCCAGAGGGTGGGAGATGAGATCCGGAATTGGATCCAGAATCCAGGGTGGATTGATTTTGTGAGACCATACGAAGGGGAACCAGGGTTGACTAGGCCAGAACGGGGCAATGAGAATCATTCTGCTCCCCAAACTGTTGGCTTTCTGCAGAAGCCTCTGCATCAGAGGAAGTGGAGGGTAGGCATAAAGGAGACTGGGAGGCCAAGCATGCACCAGAGCATCTCTCGGAATTCCCTGGTGGGGAAGCAGAGCGAAGAAATTGTCGCATTTGGCGTTTGAGGGAGAGGCAAAAAGATCGCAACAGGGTTGCCCCCAAACGGCAAAAATCTTCTTCACTACTTGAGGATTGAGAGACCACTCGTGTGGAGAAAGAATGGTGCGACTGAGCTTGTCCGCAAGGATGCTGGACTTTCCCGGAATGTGCGTTGCTACCAGAAAGCGTTTGGTGGAAATTGCCCATTCCCAGACTCTCATGGCCTCTCGACAAAGGGGGTAAGACCTGGTTCCTCCCTGTTTGTTGATATACCAGACTACCGACATGTTGTCTGTCTGAATCGCAATAGTCCCTGAAGGAAGAACGTGGTGAAGTGCTTGCAACGCTAGGAGCAATGCCCTCATTTCCAGGACATTTATATGCAATAACGTCTCTGTGGGATTCCACGTGCCTTGGACAATCTTTCCCGCAGAATGCCCGGCCCGGCCACCCGAGGCAAGAAGCGTCCGTGGTCACTGTGGCTCGGGGAAATGCAGCACAAAAAGGTCTCCCTGTCAGGGGCTCCGGAGAAAGAAGCCACCAAAGAAGGGAGTCCCTGCACGCCTTGCTGACCGCAATCGGGCGTTGAGAGAGGAACAAAGAGGGACCACTGAACCTGAAGGGTCCATTGAAGAACCCGCATGCGTGAGCATGAATGAGAAGCGGAATAGCTGCCGCCATAGAACCTAGGGCCCTCAGGACCCGAAGCTGCAGTTGGAGATGGTTGCAGGACCGCTGCCACATGACACTTCAGGTTGGCAATTCTGTCTGGAGTGAGGAAGGCTCGCATTGATCTGGTGTTTAGTCTTCCTCCTATGAAATCTATAACTTGTGTGGGGTGCAGTAAAGATTTCTCCCAGTTGATCGTGATGCCCAGCCTTGGGGCTAGTTGAAGAAAGTAGTCCCTGGCTGAGCACAGAAGATGCCTTGATGATGCCGTCAGGAGCCAGTCGTCCAGGTACGGAAAGACCTGTAATCCCTGGAGCCTCAGGTGGGCCGCTACCACCGCTAGCACCTTGGTGCACACCCTGGGGGCTGCGGTGAGGCCAAAGGAGAGCACCCTGAACTGATAATGACCGGCTCCCAGCCGGCAGCGAAGAAACCTCCTGGATCGTCTGTCCATGCGAATGTGGTAGTACGCGTCCTTGAGGTCGATGGAGCACATCAGTCGTTCTCCTCAAGAGGGAAGTATAGATTGGAGGGTGACCATCCGGAACTTTTGCTTGGTTACTGACAGGTTCAGCTGGGAAAGGTCTAAGATTGGTCTTAGGTCCCCGTTTTCTTTGGCACCAAAAAGAACCTGGAGTAAAACCCTAATCCGGTTTGATTTAGGGGGCGCTGGATAGCTCTTTTCCTAGCAGCTGTTCGATTTAGACAGCTGCCGCCTCTCTGGTCAGGTGGAACATCTGGGAGGCTGCGAGATTTAGGAACCTTGAATAGGGAATTGAATAACCTCTGGATATCACACGAAGCACCCAGCGGTCTGTTGTGATGGACTCCCAAGAAGTCAGGTGCCTCGAAAAACGCCCCCCGACTGCCTCCAGAGACGGACAGCCGGGCAACCCTTCAGGGCTGCTGCGTGGGTCTATCAGAGAAAGGTTCTCTGGACCCAAAGTTGCTAGGAGCCCCCCTGCCTCTAGGGCGGCGACCTCCCGTCCTCCTCTGCCACAGAAGGACTGGTTATCCGGAGCAGGTTGGGACTGCTGCGATTTCCGGAACCACATCTTCTTCTGTCCCTTTTGGTTCTTAGAGAAGGACCTCTGGGGAGCTGAGAAGCGGACTCCGACGGCAGACAGCGTCTTCCCGTCCTTTTGCTCTGGACTAATGTTTCGAACAGTCTTGCCAAACAAGGCAGAACCATCGAAGGGGCATTCGGGTCGCCTTGAAGGGCTCTGCAAAATCACAGTGGCGGAGCCAGGCCTGTCGCCTCATGACTAGGCCTGCTCCGCTGGCTCTAGCGGCTCCCTCAGTAGCGTGAGAAAGTAGCCGCATAGATGTATTGGAAACTGATCTGAGAGTGGCCATTCGGGTGGAGTATACCTGTTTATCCTCACTCGACATGGACTCCGGGGAGATGCAGCGTATTCTTTAATCAGATCCCGCTGCATCCTAATGACATGTGCCATATAGTTCAGCGCTCTCAAAGAGAAGGTTGCTGAACTGAAAACTCGCTTCCCAATGCGATCCATCGAGCGGGACTCCTTGCCCGGAGAATGCATAGAGGGACTCTCCTGGGCAAATTCCCTCTTCGTGGCTGCAGCCATCATCATGGCATCTACTGGGGGCCCTTGCTCCAGTGAGTGCGGTCCGCCCGGAGGAAAGGATGCGGTCAGGACGCTTGGGTACAGGCTCAACGGTGTCCGGATCCTTCCACGCTCTGATGGATATAACATCCACCAGAGGGTCAGCAGGAGGACACCCAAGAGGTGAAGGGCCCGCCTCCAAGAACACAGACTCGTCGAGGAAGCCTTGGGGCAGACCACCCCTGATCCTTAACATCTCCATAATGTCTCCAAATGAGATGTCCTCAGGGGTGACCTTGGGGAGCCTTCCCCTTCATCCAAATCTGTGTCTTGATAGCGGACTCGGGGGAGTCCATGTGCCTCCTTTTGCACTTGCGCTTCCGAGGTACTTCATCAGGGGCTGTCCGAGGAGTACTCTTCCGCAGTTGGATGTTCCAAGGGAACCACTTGGGACATCGAGGCGGGCTGTCCCTGGGACGGCTGGTGGGGCCTGGCCCAACTGCAAGGGAGTGCGGGATGGAGCCATGGCAGGGACCGGGGTCCGGACGTCCTCAACAGTGCCCTTTCCACTACGTCGAGGCCGAGGGGAGCCAGCTTCTCTAAACCCGAGCCGACCCCACTCGGATCCGGCCTTGCGGATCGGAGTCGGGCCTTGACACACCAGCTCCCTCGGATCAGAGGCTCGGTCCTCGGCTCCGAGGTCGGGTCAAGTACCCGGCACTCAAGGGATGGGGCCGGATCCGAGTGCGCCGACCTATCGGATCCGACCCACCCCGGATCCAAGTCTGCCCGGCGCCCGACAGCTCCGAACCCGTGGTATGGGTCTGAGAAGGAGCCAAAAGGGGCGAAAAGGGGAAGCCCCTCCCGGATGGGGGGGGGGCTAGGAGCACTCCCATTTGCATTTGGGCCTGGATGAATTTCCTCATCATCCGGTCCATATCAGCTTCACTCATGGAAAAAGTTGACCTGGTGGAGGCCACGAGCGGACCTAGAGAGCCGCCTCTGAGACCTCCTAGAAGGGCTAGCCTCCTCCTCCTCGGGCCCAGGAGAGAACCGAGGGGAGTGGAGCCGAGGAGGAGGAAAGCTAGAAGGCACAGCGGAGGCCGCTTAGATGGAGGAGCCGAACTGGAAGTTTCGGCTCTCCGTTTGTGGTGCCTCTCCTGTGCCTCTCCTTCTCTCTCTCCCTAGAGGACTCTTTCCCCTCCGGCAACTTAGAGGGAGGTTGAGTCCCAGCCGGAGGGGAGCCCACAGCAACAGGTTGCTGAGTAGAAGGGCAGAAGCGGCGGTATCTGGAGGTAAAGACCCGCCAGCACCAGCCGACCTCCGCTCCCTCAAAGCCCGGGGGTTGAACCCTGCACAAATGGTACAACCAGATGACAGGTGTTCAACCCCAAGCATTTTGCGACCCGAGTGTGGCCATCCGCTGGGGACAGCTTATGGCCACACTCGGTACATTTAGAGAAAACAGCCTTATGGGCTTCAGACATTATAAACCCTGAAGGCCTAACACAACACACACACACCAAACTACGCAAAACCCGTGAAATATTAACTAAAGAGAGAGAGGAAAGCCTAACACAATCAACACTAATAATATAAGTAACAAAAATAGAGAATTTTTAAACTTTTTTTTTTTTGTCAGACAAACGTATCTGTCACCAAAAAACGCCAGGAGCTCAAGAATCCGTTGCTACTTGAAAAGCGGCAAACGAAATCTGAGGTCAGTCAGGGCTTGGCAAGGGGTTATGGGTAAGAGGGAGGAGCTAGGAGCTTGGAGCCTAAGCTTTTGAATTGCCGGCTCGGATCCGATACCCACAGGTTGCAGACGAATGAAGTCTTCCTACTTCAGATCCTTTGTTTATAAGTTGCGCAACTTTGAACAATTTCCTCACTACTGCAGGCAACAGTTAAAGGATAGATTACTGTCTATGTGCATCACCAAATCACTGACTACTGGGGTCAACTCTAAGGGGTGTGTCAATATGGTACTTACCAGAGGGTGGAGGACTTCCCAAAAGATGGAGCTGTGCATTTCTTAGCATTTAGTTTTAGTCCATGGCTCGGACACCAGTTGTCAGTGTCAGCCCTTCTTGGAGAACACTTGGGTCCGTGTGGGATTCAAATGACAGCTCCTAATTTGCAACCATCTGCAAATTTGGTCAGCCAGAGACTACAGACACTGGCCTTGACTTCAGAGAAGTAAATTCCAAAAAGGCACAAGTCCAAGGACCAATCCTGAGGGAATCCACTTGTAGCTGACCTCTCGACACCCCATTTCTAACTTCCTGGAGCCTATGAGCTAATTGGTTATCCACTGGGTGACACATGGATTTGTACCCGACCTCGAGTTTGTCAACAATGCCCAAGTGGGGTAGTGTGTCAAATGCCTTGGCCGGGTCAAGGTAGGCAGTGTGAACCATTTTGCCCTTATCCATTGTTTCGGTGACCTTCTCAAAGAAGTCCACCAGGTTGAGTACGCATGATCTGCTCTTAATGGAACCAAACTGGGTTGGGTCCAGTGTCTGGAGGTTTATCGTATTATTGATAATTTGCATGGTTTTGCATTTAAAACTAATAAGACTTATAAGTCTGTAGTTTCCAGGGTCCGAAGATGGCCCACCTTTGTGCAGAGGGATGACTGTCCTCCATTATTGAGGCAGGAAGCCTGTTTGGAGGCTTCAGTTAAACAGCAATTCCAGATGGCCTGATAGGTCATGTTTCATGCTATTTAGAAGGCATCCTGGAATACTGTCGGGCCCCATTCATCCAGTGTTCTTGATCTTAGAGCATTAGTTATCACAGGGGGAGTTGTATTTGATGGTACTTCCTGAAGGAAGGTTGATGGGGACAGAGGTAAAGTTGGGGCTGAATTTATCGGCCAGTAGGTTTGCTATATCTTTTGGCTCAGTATAGGTGGCTCCATTTACAATGAGCTTTGTAGAAAATTGTGTATTGCCTTTGAGGTTGCAGACATACCTAAAGTATGCTTTGTGGTTATTCTTTGCCCAGGAGGCCACATTTACCTCAAATTTGGCTTTGGTAGACTTTGCCCTCAGAGTTGTTTAGTTTGATGAGAGTGCTTGTATCCTGCTGGGTTCTGTACCTAATTGTTGCCATAATTTTCTTCCTTCTGTAACAGAGCCTATTGATTTTCAGATTCCACCAGGGTGGCTTGTTTTTTGGGTTAGTTCTGTACTTCCTCGTGAGTAGGGCTGCCTCTATGCAGTTATTAACATACTTGTAAAAGGGTTTCTGTGAACAGTTCTGCACAGGCATCAGTGTTCAAGGTTTATGGGGGCTTGAAATTTTGCCAGGTTATCACTTAATAGCAGAAAGTTGGCCTTAGAGTAGTTAGATTATTCCAGAGTTAGCTAGGGGTCCAGGTTTTATTTTCACTTCAAAGGAGACCACTTTGTGGTCTGATCTTAGCAGGGAAGACATTAACCACTAGGGGGGTGTGCACTACTCTACCATATTAGTGAAGACCAGATTCAGTATGGCTGCACCCCTGGTTGGTGCAGACAATCTGATCCAGGGAGTGTGCGTTTACAAAATCCAGAAATCTCTGCGCCTGTACGTTTGGTGTTGTACAGGATTCCCAATTAATAGTGGGGTAATTCAAGACGACCATGAATATGGTATAGGGCTAGATGGTTAGCGTTTCCAATAAGTTTAAATACACGGTATGGGTTTCCTGGGTCATAGTGGGGAACCTATAGCTTTGCAAGGAAGTACTGGATTTTGCCTATGGTGATTTGAAGATGGAGTAGTTTCAAGTGTATTGTTCCTGTTTGATCAAACCTGAGGTATATTTATTTTTGATGTAAAACAGAGGCACCTCCACCTTTAGTCCCAGTCTGTGTAGTAGCTTGTCTAAATGTGTGAAAGGCATTCTAACCTTGCACTGTCTCTGTACACTCTCCATGGCTTTAAACCACGTCTCAGTGACTGCAAAGGCATCAGCATTTGCTAGGGTGTAGAAAGCTTCTAGGGAGTGGAGCTCTTTTGTTTAGACTCCTAGTGTTGAGCAGTAATACCTTTAGATTTCCTTGGTTTTGATTTATGTCAGAAGTACTTTGTTTGGCATTGCCTAAAAAATGCACTACGGGGCAAGACAATGTTTTAGCTAATATGTGAAAGCCTACAGGGAGAAGTGCAGAGCATCCCTGGCAAAGCAGCATGGTCTGTTGGCCATCTCCTTCCAAGCCAACATATATTACACTCCCCTTAGAATGATGCCAGAAACGAGGTGAATTATTAAAAAAGTCATTCATCTTTTGTTTGTTTGTGGCATTACTCTTGGAGAAGGTAAACTGCTGCTCAGTGCCAGGCTCATATCAGCCTGAGTCACATTCTGAGAGCTCCCTGATGTCTTTCTTCATCTAGTCTAGGCAGGTACATCTCAGGTCATTTACACCCACATGGACTATGGTTGAGTCATACTGGTACTTGTGGTCCATTGACCTCAAGTCCACGCGTAATGTGGCGGATCCTTGCCCCAGATAAGCAACTGACTCTCTACTCAGCCTGATGAGAGGGGAAATCACTGGAAGCAGGACTACTCAACCCTGGACTGTTCGTCCCCACTGTTCAACCCCAATGCATTTCTATACAATTTCATGTATAAATTTATATGTATTGTATATGTGATTTTTTAGTGGACAGTTCAACCCCAGACTATTTGACCCCAAATATATTCTTAAGTACTTTATCATTAAGTTACTAATCAATTATTCAATAACTCATTTAATATTATTTTAATTATTACATTGGTTAGTATAAATATAACATTTAAATCTTTAACATATAATAACTAGTGTTATGTTTTAACATACAACTGTTACTTTATAACCTACTTTATGACATGTTTTCCAGGGAAAAGCCGAAAGAAGAAATATATATTTTTTTATTTTATATTATGTTGATATGTTAACCAATATCTACTATAAATAATTTCTTAAACTACAAACTACTAAACTTTCAAAACACACTGAAACGAAAACCAAAACCGCTAAGGCGAAAGTTGCGGAAATACGCTTTTAATATTTCAAATTTCAAACATTCTTGGAAATATTCAACTTCCAAGCAAAGCTTTTTATATTTTAACATGTGGTGATCCAACATGTTCAAAAGTTCTGTTATAGTAAATATAGTAAATAGTTATATAAATAATTTCTTTAAAATTAAATGAAATAATTTTTTTATTCAGGTTAATATGCCTTCATCTTGAACATTTATACTGCCACCAAAGCTCAAACAGCAACATGCAATTTTCACCATTTCCCACAGTCTACCATCAAAGCACATCAGAACCTCAGGAAAGTGGATATGGATGTATGAGTAAATGCAAACACTCTTGATTTCCAGCAACATTGATAGTGTGTAGTGCTGCAGAGGACTTGACTTGATTGCAGAGTGCAAAGACAAACATACAACACAATACAGTCTAATCCATCTACAGTGCACAAACATTCCTAAATAAAAAGTACAGTTTTGTACCTACCATAAATGTAGATGTTAGAGGATCCACATTGCTGCAGTCCTAACCATTGGGTAAGTCCGCTGTCCAGTCGGCCCGAATACCAAAGTATATGGCTGACGTCGGTCAAGGCGCATTAGACTGATGTCAGGACGTCAGGGTACTAATGCGCATGACCGACGTCATATCCTCAGTCTTTTCTTGCCCCAGATGTCAGAAGACCCTAAAAGACAAGGCTAAACCAAAACACCAAAAGCCCTGCATCAAACATATATACAATATATACAAATGTACAAGAATATATATATATATATATTAGCCCACACCACCACCCCTAAACACAGAGGGGAAGGAGGGAGGGTAAATTGGACTGCAGCAATGTGGATCCTCGAACATCTACATTTATGGTAGGTACAAAACTGTACTATGTTCTTCATTCCACATTGCTGCAGTCCTAACCATTGGGTAGAATCCCAAAGCAGAGGTAAGGGAGGCTGGCAAATCATAAGGAAGCAGGAGCTGTCAACATGCCTTGCAAAATAGCTGTGGCAAAACCAGCCCTAGATTTAGAGTAGAGAGGAAGGTGGTAATGCTTAGAGAAAGTATGCACTGAACTCCAAGTAGCTGCCTCCAAAATATCCTTAGTTGCCACCCCCCTTAGAAATGCTGTTGAAGTGGCAGTAGCCCTAGTGGAATGAGGCCTAATCCCAGCTGGAATCTCCTTGCCATGATGGGAGTAACAAAATGAAATGCAAAACCCAATCCACTTAGAAATAGTTTGTTTAGACACAGGCTTGCCCTGAGAACTCAAAGCAAAAGAAACAAACAATTGCTGAGACTGCCTGAAATCCTTAGTCCTGCTTAAATAATAACGGAACTGCCTATGTACATCTAAAGTGTGCAAAATCTTTTCCCCCTTATTTTGGGGATCTGCATAGAAAGTAGGCAAATGAATAGTTTGGTTTAAAGCCACACTAGAAACCACCTTAGGCATAAAGGAAGGATTAGTACTAATGATACCCTATCCTTATGGAAAATCAAAAGGGCTCTACTGCCATAAGGGCCTGCAACTCAGAAACCCTTCTTGCAGAAGTAATAGCCAACAAAAAAGCAGTCTTCCATGACAAGTATTTCAAGTCAGCAGTAGCCGCAGGCTCAAAAGGTTGTAGAGTAAGTTTTTCCAACACAAAATTGAGATCCCAAGCAGGAGTAGGAGCTCTAATGGGGTCTTATATTCTTTGCCCTCTAAGAAACTGCTTGAACAAAGGATGCGAAAACAATGGTGGGTCACAATCATAGTGAGCTGAAATTGCTGCAGCATGAATCTTAATGGAAGAGAAAGACAAACCTTTGTCCAGTAACTCAGTAAGATATTGAAGAGCCACACTCAAATTAGGCTCAGAAATCTCCAAATTCTTTGCTGCACTCCAAAATAAAAATCTCTTCCATTTTTCTGCGTACACTTTTCTTGTACTAGGTCTTCTAGCTTCCATAATCACATTTAAAACTTGTTGAGGAAGTTGAGACCTGCTGTGTTTCAACACAGAATATGCCAGGCTGTTAGATGAAGAGAGTGAAGCTTGACATTGAGCAGGTGACCGTCCTTCTGAGATAACAGATGTGGAATCAAAGGTAAAGGCCATGGGGACTGCCTTACCAGACTCCTTAGTAGTGGGTACCAGTGTTGCCGAGGCCAATCTGGAGCTATTAAAATCATACTTGGCTGGTCTTGTCTGACCTTTAGGAGCACCTTTGGAAGAAGAGGCAGAGGTGGAAAGGCATACACATGAAGATTTTTCCAACTGAAAGAAAGAGCATCCACTTTCCAAGCTGTATGATGAAACCCCTTTGTGCAAAACTTTGGCAGCTGGTGGTTTAGTGGAGAAGCGAACAGATCTATGTCTGGAGTTCCCCATGACACTGTCAATTTCTGAAATACATGAAGATCCAATTTCCACTCGTGGGGATCCATGATTTGCCTGCTTAACACATCTGCTAAGGAGTTCTGTGCTCCCGGCAGAAACCTTGCCTGAAGAGTTAGTTGCAAGCTGAGCGCAGTCTCCCATAAAATCATTGCTTGCCTGCATAGAGGATAAGAATGTGTTCCCCTTGTTTGTTGATGTACCACATGACAGTTGTGTTGTCTGTTAGAATCAACACCTGCCCAGGAAGAAGTAACTCCTTGAAAGCCATTAATGCAAACTGGACTGCTAACATCTCCTTCATGTTGATATGTAGATGCTGTAGTCTGGCAGGCCACTTGTCTTGTATCCACTTTCCGTTTAGATGAGCTCCCCAAGCAATGTCCGAGGCATCTGTCGTTAAAATCTGACTCGCCTCTGGCCGGGTCACAGAGAGTCCCTTGTTTAGGTGACATTCCTGAGCCCACCACAAAAATTCTTTTTGAATGCAAGGTATTATTTGAATGACAGTGTCCAAATCCTGACAGTGCTGTGTCCACACATTTTTGAGATACCATTGCAGCTTCCTCATATGCAGTTTGGCATTGGGAAGCACCAGAATACAAGATGCCATGAACCCTAAGGCTTGAAGGACTGTCCTTGCAGTCAGCCCGGACTGAAGAGATAGTTGATGGAAGTAACTGGAAAGATTCTTTGTTTGTCCGGGGTTAAAGGCCATCTGGGCTGCTGTATTCAGTCTCACACCCAGAAAGCACATGTCTTGAGAGGGTACTAGACTGGACTTTATTTCGTTCACAGAATACCCTAGGCATCTTAGCACTGCTATGACATATTCCAGATGCTGTAGAAGGTTTTCCTTTTCTTGAACCAGAATCAGGCAGTCGTCCAAGTAAGGATAGATTTGAATTCCTTTTAGCCTGAAGTAAGCTATCACTGGAGCCAGAACCTTTGTGAATACTCTGGGCAGTAGATAAGCCAAAGGGCAATGCAGAGAACTGATAATGAGAATTTCCAGCTCGAAACGCAGATACTTCCTGCAACTTAGTCTTATAGGCACATGAAGGTAAGCTTCCTTGAGATCTAAAGTTACCATCCAATGATCTTTGCCCAGCAGAGGTAAAAGCTGTTGCAACGTCAACATCTTGAACTTGGGAATGTCCAGATAAGTGTTGAGGATAGATAAATCCAAAATTGGTCTCCACGTGTTCCCTTCTTTGGTACTAGGAACAGGCGAGAATAAAATCCTAGGCCCCTTTCTGGTACAGGACTGGCTGAATGGCCCCTATTTGGAGTAACAGAGAAATTTGCTTGTGAGCCTCTTTCCTTTGTGGAGGGGGGTCGTCAGACATGCCTTTGAAAGGGGGCAATGTATGGAAATAAAACCTGTAACCGTGGTGAATGATATCCAACACCCATCTGTCTTGAGTGATTAAATCCCAATTTTCTTTGAAAAGAGACAGTCTTCCTCCCAAAGGAGCTGCCAGACGAGAATCTACTGGCAGCTGAAAAGGCAGGTCATTGGGTCTGTTTACGAAAGGACTGACCCCTGCCCTCACCAGAAGTCTGAGCAGGTGAACCCCTGTTCTAGGCCTAAAAGAACCTTGAGCTCTGCCCCTACCACGTCTAGACCTACCCCTAGACTGGGAATCATAAGCAGGATATGTCCATCCCTTAGTAGGCCAATTTCTACTAAACTTCGGTGGCTGCACCTGCAAAAAATCTTTAACAGTTTGCACAGACTTAGCTTTGTCCTCCATTTTCTTTAAAACTGCTTCCACAGGCGAACCAAATAACACATCAGACTGTAAAGGAGCATCCAAAATCCTAGTCTTAACATGCTCTGCTAAATTCTGATCCCTCAACCAGGCATGCCTGCGAAGAACAGAACTAGTGGCAGCCACCCTCGAGGAGGCCTGCACAGCATCAAAACCACATTGCAAAGAATGCTTACCCACTTGTTCAGACACATGAACTAAATCCAGCAACTCTTTACACTCTATACCTTCCGCCAAAGCATCCACCTTAGATTTCAATTGTGAAAGGAGATAATTTTGATATTTTAGCATGTGAAACTGACAATTCAACGCTCTCATGGCTAAAGTGGAAGAAGTATACACTTTCTTTCCCCACCTATCCAAAGCCCTTGCCTCTATCAGTGGGAACAGGATTTTTAACAACAGAGGCCTTAACACCTTTAGGCCCCTGAGAAACAGTTTCCGGGTCTGCCCTAGGACTCTTAAACAGATACTTATGAGCTTCAGGCACCCTATAGTACCTATCAGGTTTAACAGGGGCAGGAGGCAAAGAATCAGGGTTCAGGGAAGCCTCTGCAAAAACATCTTACACCACATTCAGCACGGGAGGTATAGCTAAGGGCCTATGCTGGGGTAAAAATAAGAATTCCCTAAGCCTTTTCCTGGAATCAGAGTAATCTTGGCCTTCCCATTTAAAAGTGCTCCCTCATGGAATGCAGAGTCTCTGAAAATGAGAAATCCTCAGGAGGAGAAGCTGTAGGAGTGGAATCATCCACATCAGAATCAGAATAAGGAGGATACTCCTGCAAGTCTTCCACAGAAGACTCAGAAGCCTCTGAACACTGTTCAAAACTCTCAAACTCAGGTTCCACCCTAGGCCTCTTATCAGGAGGGGGCATAGAGCCTCTAATCATAGTAATTAAATCTTCTGCCATTTTAAGCATATGTTTCTTAGGCACAGAACCTGAAGTGCTAGGAGAAGCCCCACTGAAGCTAAACTTGGCCTACCTCTCAAAGAAGTTTTGGAAACAGAAGGAGAGGCTCTAACTACCTTGGGAAGAGAGGGAAGAACAGTTACCTGAGAAGCCCCCTCAGCCTGGCCTACCTCCTGAGAGGGCACATCCTGTAACAGTAAAGTCTCTGCCTGAGACTCCAAAGAAACTCCTGGCAAAACCTCTGGCTCCACTGAGCCTTCTAAAGAACCGACGTTCGGGACTGCCAGTTCATCAACCCTAGGCTTTGCTGTTTTGTCCTTGCGCTTTTTGGAAGCGGGCCGGAGCATCCGGCGGCATTTTATAATTACAACGCTTCCCAAACACTAACCTGGCACAGTCTAACCTTCTCTTAATAGTGCGTTTGTTAAATCTAGCACAAGAGCGGCAACCAACAACGTCGTGCTCAGGCCCTAAACAAGGTATACACAAAGTATGGTAATCCCTATGAGGTATCTGCTTCCCACAAGAAATACAGTTATTCACTTTTTCTGACACCGGTTAAATACTGAGGCAAGAAAAACCAAAATGTTCCAGCGGGTACTTAGCCAACTTTGATTCGGTCTGAAACTCCGACTTCGGAAATTTTCAGAACGCCAACCTGCACTCGCAAAACTGCTTCTGCATCGGACCATGCGGCAAAAAAGACTGAGGATATGACGTCGGTCATGCGCATTAGTACCCTGACGTCCTGACATCAGTCTAATGCGCCTTGACCGACGTCAGCCATATACTTTGGTATTCGGGCCGACTGGACAGCGGACTACCCAATGGTTAGGACTGCAGCAATGTGGAATGAAGAACATCACTGTTTTTAAGGACTCAAGAATTTGTAAAAAGTACCAAGTAGTTTAAAGCTTAGAAGTGCAATTCTAGGGCCAAACATCCATTTCACTATCACAATGCTCAGTGCCTCTACAGCTTACACCCACAGCCCATTAACTTCAGCAAGGAAGCAGATCAAAGCAGACATCTGTCAAAATGACTGCCCATTATTTTTTCATTTTTAAATATAATTTATTTTTAATCCTTACTTGTTGTTTCATCGCCAATTTTCTTTATTTTTATGTAATAAAGACGTTATCGTTATATGGAAACTCTGGACTAGTTAATGCCATGAACTTCCGGATTAGTCAGCAAACGCTTTTTTGGCACTTACTGTTTTTGTATATATAAAGTTCCAATTTGCACTTAGTTTAAGTGTAGTCGAAGCACATAAATAGAAAAAAAATACTTTGTCTAAACATTATTAAAATTGGTTTACAAATAAATAGCAAGATGCAAGAACGCAGAGTCCACAAATCCCGAATTTGATGAAACTACACCAAAAACGAACCACCAACAAATGCAACCGGCAAATACGTTGGCTAAAAAATCTCCATTTAATACTTATTGTTGAGTGCTTTCACCCACATAGATGTGGGCTTCATCAGAATGTCACAATAAAAATCTTTCACAGTTTAAATACCACTTTTGGCACCAAAACTTAATAGATATTTTAAAATAATTTAAAGTGATATGTGCACGAATGTTACATTCAACCATAACTTTCAAAAATCCTATTAAATTCCTAATACATAAATACCTAAAATGTTAAATATGTACGTCATACATTTAAAAAATATGTATGCTTTAATTGTACCCAAAAGCTGCTAACTGTTCACTGTGTTGAACCCAGATCCTTATTCAAGTCATTAACTCCACAATTACTTAATTCTTAAAGTAAAAAGTTCATCACAACAATATACTACAAAAAATATACTACTAAAAACTTGCTAAAATAACTTTGAAATGAATATACACAAAAACAGTATCAAAACTGCACATGGACCAATATTATTACACAACTGTACTACTTTTAACATTGGCATTATTGTATCAATATACAATAATGATTTCAAACACTAATGATGCATTAACTACTTCCTTGCTAACAAAGGTTTAATAGATATATGGTCATTAAGCCCCGGTGGGGTAGAGGCATCAGTGTATAATTGCCACCAAATTTCTTTATAACCCAAGGTGGCCTTGTGATAACCACCTCTAGGATCTAATGCAATAATTTTCCAAGATGCCAAATCTAAAACTGTGCATATTCCCACATTTCTCTACATGTCTATAAACGGCATTGTTTACGTCCTTCCTCCTGATACTATATAGGTGATCATAAATACGTTTTTTGAAACTTTTCAGTTTTCCCTATATAGTATCCTGAACACATCATACAATTTGCCAAATATATAACAAATTTAGAATTACAGTTGCCTTGTTTAAACCTGATCCTAGTTTTATTATTTAAAATAATCCCTTCGTCTTAGTTTATCGCGTGGCATTGATTGCAGCATCCACATTTCACAACAGTCTGTGTTAATTTTAATTGTCCCTCGTTCTAAATGCATCTTTATATTGCAACCCATTTTGTAAACAAATGAAGACTTGGGGCCTATAATTTTCACTATGTCTTGATCAACCATCATGACATTCCAATTACTCGTCAAGATGTCCATCACTATTAGTGTATGGTCCATATTTCATAATACATGCTCTATTAAAGGCAATATTAGTGGGACTCAACAATTCTACTCCTTTAAATGCATCTACATTCCTGTTAGTTCCTAAAAGTGGGGTAAATTTGTGTCCCCATTCCTTAAGGATATAGTTCCTCACATCTTTCATCATATTCATACAATATCCCCTTTCTTTGAACAATTCAGTAATGAAATCCATTTCTTCTATCTCCTCTACATATTCTGATGTCATTCTTATTGCTCTAATACATTGTCCTTTGTATATATTATACAACTTTCTTGGGTGGTTGCTAGTGTATTCCAAGTAACCATTGGAAAATGTGCTTTTTCTGTAAATACGAGACTTAATCCTTTGTCTCCGTTGGATATATACGTATCCAAATACGCAATACCTTCACTACAACTAGATGAAGTAAATCTAAGGTACTCACTACTGTGGTTCAAATATTCCAAAAACAATATTCAAAGCTGTTTGACTTCCGTCCCATAGAATGTATATGTCATCCAAGAACCGAGAATAGTGTCCAACATACTTAAAGTAACTACTTTTGAAGACAACTGAGACTTCCCAGTCTAGCATGACCAAACTGGCATATATGGTTGCACATGCTGCCCCCATAGCTACTCCTCTAAATTGTCTCAAGTGTTCGCCCTCATAAAATATGTAGTTGTGGTCTAATACTATGTACATGAGTTCCAGAATCAGACACACCCTGTCCCATTCTAAGTTGGTGTATTTTCTAATGCTGTTGCTAAATACTTCTACACTCAGGGGTGATGTGTGAGCAAACTTATTGAACTGTTTACACAAGCGGTTGTTAACGCAGCAGGCAAGAGGAAGGATGACATCTTTCATAACTCCAGTGTTAACCAAAATGGGTTGCCATTGTCCAACAGCAAAACGGACATTGGACATGATTTATTTGATGCAGGCAACAGTCAGGGTGTACCCAAGCCCAGAGAGGACCCGTTAATGATTATTTCATCAGAGATTACTAATGGACAGGGTACTGGCGGCAGAGGTGGAGCGGTTATGGACTTACCTGCTACCCAAGCTCAGTCGGAGCCTCGCAACAGTAGCAAATTGGGTATCTCGGATTTTACATTCGATTTTTCATTCAGGGAACTGGATGAAGAGGCTAGACGCACGGGCACTAAGCCCAACAGAATGCAGCTGCTCAAAACTTATTTTAATGCGAACACTAAAGAAACTATGGACAAAGGTACTGTCAGACCTAGCGCCAATTATGGTGCAAATGTTAATGGGGAAGGTTACAGGGAATGTAAAGATATGTATTTAAAGAAATTCCTTAACAGAGTTTGACCAAGCTAATTATATTAATGAGCAACCTAAATCTGTTGCATCTGAGGGAACATTAAGGGATTATATTTATGCATTGGGGAAATGTTAAATTTGATCAATGGCTTAAAATTAGACAATGCATATTTGAATAAGTGTATACATTCTAAAAAAATGTTCCCATGGGATTGCGCTTTTTCAAGTACCCTATGGGAGTGGCTACCACTGACAAAATTAAGTGTGAATTCAATCAATTTTTCGATCAATGTGGTTTACAGTATATGCAGGTACTGATTAAATTTAATGATGAAAAGTTATGTATTTGAATGAAGTGGAAAGGTTAAATGAGATGATTGTTAATGACCTAATGTTCTCCCAGTGGGAGAAATTGTATGCCAAGCAATTTGATCTGGCTGATAGAAAAACATTAAAAGTTTACAACAAGAAATGCAAGATAGATACGGAACAGTACAGCAGTGGGTCTGTATATCAGTGGGATGTTAAAGAAGAAAGGGACAACAATCACAAACCTTACTATGTTAGGAATAACAACAGAGATAGAAAGTCCTCATATGAGGTAGCAGATGCTCATTATCAAGACAACAGATTAAATTTTAAAAGAGGCTGGAAACAGGAACAACATATAGATTTGAAGAAAGAAGGGAAGTGGAGGAAAACTTACCCACACCAACCATACGGCAGACAAACGTACACCACGGGGGGGGGGGGGGGGGGGGGGTTGAGGTACTGGTAGAGGAGACTGTAGTCAAGACTACTGATATGACTTACGACAACTGTCAGTCAGGAAATGGTCAGGACATTACTAAAGATGGTATTACATACAGTTACAACTTTAACATATACAGTTACACTGATCTCACATTAGAAAAAGCACACTGATTATCAAAGGTATGAAGTACATTCCTACCACTTGCTTTCGGTTGGTTGACTGTTTAAGTGAGATCAAATTATTTATTAGAAAAATCAGTTTCGCTATTTTGTACAAAGACAGTGATGATGTTGTAGTACAAAGAGCAGGTGGTATAGGTTCCCTTAAAAAGAAAAGCTGTTACGTCCCACCGATGCATCCTAATGTTCTGGTATATGATAAACTTGTAACTAAGATTTACAAACTCCAGAATAAGATAAAAGGTAAAACATTAAAAAACAACTTAACTATAGAAGAGATTAGAACTATTAAGGATCTAAGAGAAGACAACAGTATTCAGGTAAAGAAACCTGACAAGGGAGGAGGTGACAGCTTAGTGTACACCACAAAAATGATTCATCCTTTTCTACTGATATGACCATCACTGACTCAGTCACATTAGCACAAATAGTAATTGTAACAGGCTTGAACTCCTGTCTCATATACACAATCCCTGGCACACCACTGCAGATGAGTGAAGTTACTCAAAGCCCATGCACATAACAGAAATTCCCCCCCACAATCAGGCCAGTGGAAAGTCAGGGTGGATGTAGAGGAGGATGAACCACAGAACATGCAGATCTATTATCATAAGTACATTAGTTTTATATACGACAGACAATTTGCTTCACTCTCCGGTACTATAAGGACAAAGTCCTTAGGACCAACCTGGGTAGTCTAGGAAAGAATACAACAGATAAAAGTGGTCTCAAATGCCTCTGGAGACCTAAAAGATAGTCTTGTAAAGTTGTGTAAAGGTATCCAGAGAAGCCCTGGTACTATCTGTGCTTCTATGGAATGAAAATTATAAAAAAATCTGATTGGTTCTTATTAGCCACCTTTGGCAAAACTAAATTAGTATACACTTACTTCTTCTATACTTGTGAAAGCCAAGGTATGAATTGACAGTGCCTGAAACTTTCAAAAATACTTTTGGTGGAAACCATGGCTACAAAAAATTTCAGTCTAGCTCTTCAAACAGGAATGAAGGGACGCATAGTAAATTTTTCTAACATTATGTCCTAGAACAGGAGTGGCTGCTGAAGTGTGTGTGTGTGTGTGTGTGTGTGTGTGTGTGTGTGTGTGTGTGTGTGTGTGTGTGTGTGTGTGTGTGTGTGTGTGTGTGTGTTGGGGAGGTTGTTTGAAAAGACTCCTCAGATGTATCCTGCACACTAAGGGATGTGGAAAGGGGGGTTTTAGTCACTAATGTAGAAATTCAATATTCCTGCCAGATGAGTCTTCTAAGAGTAGCATCTCAGTCCAGACTAAGATACTGACTAGACAGATGGGGCCTGCAGAGCAATGATCCACAGCTTTCCCCAACTCTCACACTACAAAATGTATCAGACTCATTTCTCTTGTGTCGGGCTTCTGTTCAATAACTAGGATATGGACTTCCTGCAAGGTTAGCTAGGGCCCAATATCCATTAGGAATGGAAATATCTAGAGATAAGATGAATAGCCTAGAAGGTCTGGGTGGGGCTTGCTGGATAGGTAGAAGGAAAGACTACTAGAAAGTCTGCCAAATAGCTTTACCAAGAAGTCAAAACAGAGGAAATCACATCTGTCAAGGTCAAAATAGGGCAGTGAGAAGGACCTTGGCTTACTTTTTCTGCAGACACTTAGAATTCAAAGAAAATTGGGAAACGTATATAGAAAACCTGGATGTCAGTCCTGGACTACAGGATCCTTGCCCACTGACCTGGAAACGAAGGAAAAGTCACTACTTAGCAGTGGTCAGGCTGTCAAGACTGCAGTGAAGCTTCCCTCCCTTACTGGAAGAGAAATCTCATTACTAAATGATTGACCATTTGGGAGTCATTAACTCCTGCAGAGCTAGACTGCTAGAAAGTTGGCTTCTCCAGTTATATCAGTGGATACCACAAATTAATAGGAAGACATCACCCACTCCCAAAGCCTTATGGTTCTACCCCAATTGTTAATATCATACAAATACCATACTGATGCAAGGCATGGCTTCAGCTCCATGAAGTAAGGAATCGCACGTGGTCTGCACATGGGAAGATCTGCCTACATCTCAGGGATACTTATATGCAGACTCTCTTGCCTGTGAGAAAACATCTTTGAAAATCTGACCTTGAATCCGCCACACCCTACAACATGCGTTTCCCTGGATTCTGTTAAGGGATCAGGGAGAAGGAAGAGGCTGATCATGGAAAGGATGAGTTCAGATACCCACCATTGGACCAAGTACAATATGCCTTGTTCACCCTAATTAGAGCAGACAATGTGTCAAGAGGTTTGGTTGAATCCCAAAATCTCTGGCCGATATGCACATAGAGCTTTGCACTGAAAGTAACTAAAATCAGAGCCTCTGCGAGACTCACTACCACAGGACATATTGCCACTGAACCCTTAGAAGACTGTAGAATTATCAAAGAAATTTCCCTCTCTATAAATCTAGTCAAGCAAAATCTGGTATAAAACATCAGTCACCGGGATTGCGAAGTTCAAAGAAATTTATCAAGGGCTGTAGCAGCAGTAGCAATAAATCATTAGCAAAGACTAGCTTCTCTAAAACCGAACAGACGAGGAACCAGTCATCCAAACAGGGAACTGTCTTTATAAAATGCATGGCAGTGGTGGCACCATTCCAGAAACTGCAGGGAGCAAACACTACAAATCTGAATATCCAAAGAGCAGGGCCCGAGAACGATCATGGCTGGCTCCCACCTGAAAACAAAGAAACCTCAACTTCCTGGTGATCATAATGTATGGACATGCATCTTGAAAGTTGAAATTGCACATCCAGCCTCCCCTGAAAGACACAAGGTGAAGAATTATCCATGCAATAAACATTAGGAACACGTTTAAGCTGCTCACATCTGGAGTAGGCCTGAAGTTGTCAGTCTTCTTTGGCACCAAAAAATTTGGAATAAACGCTGGACCCTTTTTAGTCTGGTGTGGCCTACTGGATGGCTCTTTTGCCAGGGTTTACTAATATCACCACCCTCTTCTATTCCAGTGGGACACAAGAGGATAGGAAAATGCATAAAGAGAATACTATTACTCCAGCATCTGCCACCCTAGCCAAATTATCACATGTATAATGAGTTAGCCTGATGGCAAGATTAAACAGAGTAGACAATGCAGAGGTAGTAAGTTTACTTCTAAGCTCATGGCTATCCCTGACATTTTCCAGTGACTTGAGACAGCCTATTTAACTTCATGCTCGAACAGTAGCATATATACCTAACAGCTTAGCATGTTAAGACTCCCATTTTATAATTGTCCAACTCCCTTAATTCCTTACTGGGAAGGATGAGAACAGGGCTCGCATAACTAGGAGTTTTTTCAGAGTTGGTGTGAAAACAGCAGCAGGATTTCTCAATCGGCACTGACCGCCCATGGGGGAAGGGCTCCCTGAATTATGTTATCAAGTTTAACTAGTACTGGAGAAACTACATCTTTTTTTCGTTTTTCAGGTCTGTGTGGCAAACAAAACCACCATCTTGTTGATGGAAGACTCCAACAAGGAAGGTAGAGTGAGGGGACCCGAAGGCCTCCTGCCAGATCTTGTCCAAAGTTAAAAGAGCAATGGTGCCTCCCCTTCCCAGCACATTAAAACAGCTCTCCAAATTTAGGCTTGAGAAGTGCTATAGGGGAGTAAGCCACATCCAATGAATCAAAACCCAGCTTATGATTCATTGGGCTTGTCTTCATGGCCTCTCTTGCACCTTTTCTTGGCCAGCCTCCTGGGTAAACACAACCACAGCTGAAGGAAGCTAGTACAACGAATGTTGAACAAGAATTGCAGAGAGAGAACCATGCTAGGGATTTATTGGAATGGAAGGAGTTGATGGCGGTGAAATTTGACACTACAGACAATGTTTATTGAATGCACGGTATATAAAAAAGAAAATTGTGGTACATGATACTCTTGCTATTTTGGCAACAATGGCTGATATCACTTTACAAGTTTCTACAATACTAAAATTATCCTCATGCCCAACCCAGAGTCTACATTTAACATTCAATAACTTGCCAGTAAGCAAGTAAATCCAAATATCACAATTACTTTGTCTAGTCAATCTCAAGTTTGATTCAACACTATTAACAAAAACAGCTAAACATACAACTTGGCTATTTACAACACAATTTGACATCAGGAATTAACTAGCGACAATACGTTATTCCTACCATATTACAAATCTTAGCAAATGGACCAATGACGCTACATCTTGTACTGCAGTGTACTCCGTTAAACATTCATCTTAATTAGTTTTGTGTTAATGCTCTCAAGCTCATTTTCCACTAAAGAATCCCATACAGCCCATTTTTTCAACATGGAGTTTTGCTTCTGACCTATAATAATTTTTGGATCCATATTTTAGTCCTCTTTATTGACTTGATTGCCTATGTTTATTCATTTTCTAATTATACCCTTCTTAACCACTAAAAATATTAAACATACATGGTTTAAACTTTTTAGCACATTTTATACCAGCTCAACAAATATCGCAATAATGAGGTTATCTTTACCAATTCTAAAACTCCACATATTAGTCATTACTGTACTAACACAAGACATTCCTAAAACGCACAGTTGCATAAGTTTATCACAACAGTGGATGTCAGAATGACCTCTACTGCAGTAGCCCAAGCTATACGAGTTGCATTCTACCAAGGATACAACAGATGTCCAGCTTCCGCTTAGGGCACCTTTCACGCACCTAAACCATTAAGCAGCTCAAGCTGAGCTCTCTAAAGACAGGTTTGTGCACCAAGCCCTTCACAGCTTTCATGCTAACAAAGGGGAAGGCTTAGCCCTGACAGGACATAGCTAGGAGTAAAAATATACATGTTCACACCATGACAAAACATAGTAAAAAAAGGGGGGGATGGGATGGAGGGAGCGGCTACTGTAGTAATGATCATTTGAACATTTACTGTTATGACTAGTTCACTTACACAACTGCACTACTTTCATCATACTTATCAGAGCCGCAGTAGCCCAAGCTATATGGGTAGACTACCCTAGATTGCACATTTGGAAAGTATAAGGTGAAGGGTCCAGGAGCCCCTTGAGAACAGTCTTCGCAAAGCCAGATCTAGACCTAGAGGAGGACTCCAGCTAATACTGAACTAAGTGGAGAAGACCAAATTGTGGCTTCTAGAATATTTTAGAAACAAACCATTCCCAAAAAGCCACAGACAAAGCTAAGGTCCTCAGTGTGAGCCTTGACCCTGCCTGGAATGGTTTGCTGTGATAACAAAAGATAAAAGCCTGAGACAACCATTTGGAAATAATTCTATACTGACATGGGTTGCCACTTCTTACCTTCAAAAGAAGTGAACAAGAAGTTATGGTACTCTATGTATGTAGTCCATCTCGCCTCACATTCTTAGCCGTGGGTTCAGAGCCTAACCTCAGCTCCGACTCTGCCATACATTAGCTCGAAGTCTTTCAATTGGCTGGGCTAAGAGGTATCCCATGCTGCACTGCTCCCTTTCCCCAGATCTTGTTTGCTGCAAGCTCAATCACTCACCTTCCATACACACAACACACAGAGAAGGAAAAACATTCCAATAATAAAAGGAGTACTGAAACCATAACTAACCTCTAGGCTCTCCAGGATGGGGGAAGGCGGGGGGGGGGGCAGGTAAGTAAGAATGTGAGGCAAGATGGACTACATACAAACATTATGGTGAGTACATAACTTCTTGATGTTATGTAGTCCAATCTCGCCTACATTCTTACCCGTGGGACAGCGTCCCCAGCACCTGAACCCTGGGAGGCTCAGTGGAAAATACTCCTGAGCACTGTGGAACCAAAGGAAGATCTGCCTCTGGATATCAAATCCAATTTGTAGTGAGTACTAAAGGTGTGAGGAGATGCCCATGTAGCTGCAGCACAAATATCATCCATAGACATCCTGGCCTGAAATGCTGTAGAGGTAGACATAGATTGTGTAGAATGAGCCTTAACTCTAAATGGTAACTCCTTACCACCCGAGACATAAATGAAGGAAATACAATTAGAGCTCCATCTAGACAAGGTCGCTTTGGAAACAGGAGACCCAATCCTATTTTCTGAAAATGAGACAAATAGCTGATCCGATTTTCTAAGATCCTTCGTTCTATGCAAATAAAAACGCAACTGTCTATGAACATCCAGCTGGTGAAATTTAAATTCTGCCTCATTAGAAAACTCTGGAAAAAATACAGGCAGTTCAATGGATTGGTTGAGATTACTAACCGAAGCCACTTTTGGCATAAAGGAAGGGTTTGGTCTGAGGGAAACCCTGTCCTTGTGAAACATCAAGTAAGGCGGTCTGATTGACAAAGCTTGGAGCTCCGAGACACGTCTAGCTGAAGTGATGGCTACCAAAAAGATCGTCTTCCAAGTCAAATATTTCAATGCACAAGTAGCTGCAGACTCAAAGGGGGTGAAGTGAGACATTGTAGCACAAAATTTAAGTCCCAAGGCATGACCGGGTCAAAAACTGGAGGGCAAAACAGCATAGTGCCCTTCCAGGATGCCTTACAAAGTCTATGCGCCATTAGACTGGGTTCATTAGCGACGGGAAAAGTGGAAATAGCCGCCAACTGGACTTTAATGGTTGCAGCTGCTGACCCCTGATTGAAAAGCATGGAGAGAAATTCCAGAACTGAAGAAACTGGAGCTGTATAAGGATCAGTTTTGTCTTGCATGAGCCCAGATGGAGAATCTTTTTCATTTACTGGAATAAATCTTTCTGGTCGAAGGCCTATGGGAAGACGACAGAATATGAAACACTTCCGGAGAAAAATGATGAAGCCTGACAAGAGATGGAACTGGAGTAGCCAGGCTGTCAACCAGAGGGTCTGAAGAGAGGGATGGAACTGCCCTGACATATGAGTCAGTAGATCTGGCTGTGGGTCCAGAATCCAGGGGGCGTCCATGAGATAGGGATGGAGAAAGGGGAACCAAATTTGACGAGGTCAATCAGAATCATTCTGCTTCCCAAAGACTGCGCTTTCTGAATAACCTTTGTCAGCAGAGGAACAAGCGGGAAGGCATAAAGTAGACCGGAGGGCCAATCATGAACTAAAGTGTCCCTGGGTGATTCCCCTGAGGGGGGGATAAGGGTGAAGCAGCTGCTGCACTTGGTATTGAGGGGACTGGCAAATAGGTCGCAGCACGGCTGACCCCATCTGCGGAAAATCTGCTCTGCAACCTGACTGTTCAAGGACCACAGAACAAAAAAGACCAGAGCCAGCAAATGGTGACCAAGATAACTGTATTTAACAAAGGAACATACCGGTTTCGGTTGGTAACATACACAGCCTTCTTCAGTGTATATGTATATGGTTCCTCACAAGCTGTTTAAAAAACAGAATCCAAATCCTATTGGTTTATTCCTCATGAATATTCATTTAGACCTGGGTGAAAAAGCCCACCTAATATAATTATCCATTTCTTTTCCTTACTATTTAGAACAGGAGTGTCCAACCCGCGGCCCTCAGAGCTCTTCCATGCGGCCCGCGACCCTTAAATTTAATTTTAATTTACCTTTTTTTCCCGTGTGTTTACACGTCCGCGTACTTTTGCTGTTCTGCGCATGCGCCAACTTTCTTTTTTTTATGTTTTTTTCATACCAGCGTCTTTCCGCTGGTATGCACTAAAACACCGTTGCGTTTTATATTACTGGTAAAAGAAAAGCTGAAGCGAGATCGTGAAGAGTGGATTTATTATTTCGTTGTGTACACACCGACTACACTACAACATAGCAAAAGGTAAGTATTTTGACACTGTGTCTGCTCCCTTAGTTTAGAATGGGTTAAGTCTGGAAGGTGCATTTTTGGAGTTTTTTTTGTATTAGTGGCCAGTTTGAAAGGGATCTGGCTGAGTGCTGTCTGTATTTCCGAGGGTATACTTGACAATCTGTATTAGGGTCTTGTCTTTAAAGGTGGACAACATCCAGTATTAGAGACTGTAAGGGTGGCAGTGACTCATTTCATACTGAAACTAGTGTAAGCCGTTGTCCATTCTTTATTGTAGTACATTGGTGTTTTTTGTTGTTAGCTCAGTTGATGAAGCATTATTATAATGTGGTATTAGTAGCGGAGTTTGCAACAATAAGGGGCAGTTAGTGTTCAATCCTAGGAATTAGTCCATTAATGGCTATGGAACATATGGCTTCTGGAGTGAGGAGATCCGATATCAAATAATCTGCTTTAAGTTCTCCTAATTATACTTTGTTAATTTGGGTCTCTAAACTAACTGCCACACTGCTCGCCATACCTCCAACTGTCCAGATTTTTGACACTAAAAACCTTTTGTTCTAACAACTTTCTAAGTTTAAAAGATTAATATTTAAAATCTGTCTTCATGTCTTTCTCCCCCATTCTTTTGGCTTTATCCAAATTTCTTGTGCGAAGAGATTGAGAGAGATGCTGTTCACTTAGTCATCAGGTGGGCTTTTTCAAAGAATTATGAGTTTCAGTGCCTTTGCAAGGAATGTGAGTTTCTCTTCATTTTCAAAGAATTGTAACTTTCAGTGTATTTTCAAATAATTGCATGCTTCAAGTGAAGGGAAGTTTATTTTGCTCACACTGTTGTTCAATGTGCAACTGTTTTGTTTTAAATATGTCTGTTAGTGTTTGTGCTACTACAGAATTTGAAAGTAATGTTTGTAGCACAATAAATGGTCTTCTTTCTTTTGGTGCAGGTTCTACTCCCACAGCATGTAGATTAATTGCTGATACTGTAGTAGTGCATTTTAAGTGGGGACTGGGATGCTGCACTCCTGAGTGTGTCTTCCTTTGTGTGAGAGACCAACTATAAACCTGTTTTTGATTTGCCATCCATGCTCTATTACAAAGATGTTTGCCAGCAGCAAACTTTTCGTGTTACAAATCTCTTTAATGTAGAAGTAATCAGATACATTTTACTTCTACACAGATGGTTCATATTGACTTATATTAGTGGATTGTAATGACAGAAGTTTGAGTAGCCTTTTATGGTTAAAATGTTCTGAAATGGATGTTTTTGTCATTAATGATGTTTTGTTTCATTGCTACTGGAAAATGTTTAAAATTGCAAATTTAAAACACGATATAACAAGCAGTGCTGTATTATACAAGGAATATGATTTAATACAATCAGGAAGGTGAACCAAAGAACACATGCATGGTCCTAAAAATGTAGGCAAGGGCCCTATGATTTGAAAACAGCTCAAAGGTATACTTTATCCACCACTGGCGAGATGCATTTTCTTTGAATGTGAGTTTCAATGAATGTGAGTTTGAAGAACAGAAAAGTTTACTGTTGTTCATTCTGTTTGTTTTCATTATGAGACTATTGTTTCGTTAACAAATGGTTATCTTTTTTTGTGCGTTAAAATTTGAAATAAAAGTTTTAAATTACTGTAAGTCAAAATATCTGTAGTCATTGGAGAACTAAAGAAAAAATAGTATGGTAACTGGGGAGACAAGGCCAAGTAATGCGGCACTGGGGTGGCTGGAGGTGTCTGCTGTGTATGTGGGGGCCTGATACCATACACTGCCTAGGGCCCATTTGACCATAATCCAACTCTGCATGTGACATCCCATTGCAAGCATATACTTCTTTCTGTTTTTCTATCCTTCTGCCTAATCCTCTCTACACCTCACTCCTTCCTGTAGACTAGAGTGAGAGCAAGAAGAATATAACATTATTCCTAAGAATTGGAGGTGATTGTAGGCAAAATGTTGAGGGATCAGTGATGACAGGGATAAGGGCATGTTTAATTTTTTTGTGCAGCTTGACTGTAGTTGTGTTGGTATTTACAGCAAGCTAGCCTAACTACTAGTTCCAAAGTACTGCAAAATCAAACTGTAGCTTTCTAATTATTTCATGAGTTGAATTCCCATACCTAGTGACTGCGTAATGTATGTAGATGTGGTTTTCAAGTGTCAGGAAGTCATTATTAATAAATGAGAATACAATGGCTCCAAGAATGGACACTTGTGGGACTCTGCAAGAAATGTTTCCATTTACTGAGGAATCATAAGCTCCACATGTGGTGTAGGATTGATTGGATGGGTAGTTCTGAAACTACTGTAAACCTCTGGAGAGAAGCTGAGTATTGTATACCTATTTAGTAATTGCCTACAACTGACTGTTTCAAAGCCTGTATCGAGGTCAAGAAGTATTGTACCAGTTATCAGACCAGACATGGTACTGTAATTGGAATGGAAGCAGTGTTTGACAGTCATTCGCAAGTGATTCTTTTTCCAAGTAATTTTGCTAGTGGGCAACTGTTGGCAGTAGGGTAGAAGTCTGAGGGATATTCAACCGTTAAGAGATTTTCAATGTCAAATAGTTTCATAATTTTATTAGGTTTAATTAGTTGCTTCACACTTAGGTCCCGAGTAACACATGAGACTTGCAAGTTCATGTGTAGTTCAAACATTTTTTAATAATTGTAGTACTACAATAACCTAGTACTAGCTTTTTATTTATTAGTACTGGTTGATAATAATTTTATCACTACTACTATTTATGATAGTTTGGATGAACTTGGGTTCTTAGTTTAAACTAGCTAAAATGTCCGTTTTTACTTTTATGTATTTTATGCATTTTGTTAATTCTAAGAAACTATTGTACTTAATGTTTTTAGTACTGGATGTACTGTTAATGGATTAATTGAAAGGTTTGTACTTGTTAAAATTTTTTTTACAAATAAACTAAGATATTAGATTTAACTGTTTTTTAAATAATATGGTCTATGTAGAGAATGAGATGATATACAATTCTACAAGGAATATTTTTCTTATGGACATGGACATATGGAGACGTTACCTGGATGATATATGGTTGGTCTGGAGGGGCACTGAATCTCGACTTACTGAGTTTATCCAATATTTGATTAATAATGAATGGGGGTTGTGTTTTACGGAACAACATGACAACAGTAAGATTATATTTCTGGATGTTCTTTTGCGAAAACAATCTGATGGCACATTGGAAACTGAAATGTACAGGAAGTTCCCTCAATATAACCCCCTATTACATCCATCCAGCTACTATGCTCCACATATAGCGAGGAACATACCTAAATCTCAATTTATCAGAGCAAAATGGATTTGCTCTGAACAATCTACCTTTTGTGTTAATCAAACTGATCTTACTTATAGATTTAAACAAAGGGGCTACAAAGCTGGGACCATTGCTATTGCTAAATGTCAGGTCAATAATATGCAATGCCAGAATTTACTGCAATATAGGGAACGATTGGTTCAGTCATCTCAACCACTGAGACTGGTTACTACCTATGGTCGCAATACCAACTGCCTTTTGGGGAGTGTCAGAAAACATTGGAATATTTTGAAAAGTGACCCTGAGGTTGCACACATTATTCCAGATCAATGTATGTTTTCTTACAGGAATGGGAAGAAGCTACAATCCTATTTCAATCATTACAAAATGAGGGACAACAAATACAACACTAAGATACAACGTACCCTATCAGGTCATACTTTACGTGGATGTTTTCCCTGTGGTCATTGTATTAATTGCAAATATATGTCCACAACCCATGAGTTTTCCAGTAGAAATTGCCCCAGAGTGTTTGAAATCAAGAGTTTTGTGAACTGTAGCAGTGATTGGGCTATTTATATGGCCACATGTAACTGTGGGGCGTTCTACATTGGGCAAACCTCCAGATGCATTAGAGTACGCATATCTGAACATTACAGTAATATAAAACACAAAAAGGTGACAAATACCCTTTATAAACATCAGTTGGTCCATCCAACAGCAAAATTTTACAGTAATTGATTTAATACAAGGGGATCGCATAAACAAAAGTGGGTGGCACAATATTCTAAATAGTAAGGAAAAGAAATGGATAATTATATTAGGTGGGCTTTTTCACCCTGGTCTAAATGAATATTCATGAGCAATAAACCAATAGGATTTGGATTCTGTTTTTTTAAACAGCTTGTGAGGAACCATATACATATACACTGAAGAAGGCTGTGTATGTTACCAGCCGAAACCGGTATGTTCCTTTGTTAAATACAGTTATCTTGGTCACCATTTGCTGGCTCTGGTCTTTTTTGTTCTGTGGTTTCATTTGGGAGCCGTGCAATGACCTACGTGCAGGAGGAAGTCTTTTGGTGTTCAGGGACCACTCGTGAGGCATCAGAATAGCTCTGCTCAACCTGTCTGTGATCACGGACTTCCCCGGAATGTGCGTTGCTACAAGAAAATGTTGGGAAGACACTGCCTACTGCCACACTCGAATGGCCTCTCTGCAAAGGGGGTACGACTTGGTTCCTCCCTGTTTGTTCAGATACCATACCACCAAAATATTGTCTGAGTGGATCGCAATTGTCTCGAGAGGAAGAAAGCTCTGAAGTGCTTGCAACGCTAGTAGCACTGCTCATCTCCAAGATATTAATATGTAGATGTATCTCGTGATCCTGACATGTGCCTTGGACTGTCCTGCCGAGATCATGCCCCTCCCCCACCCAATCTGGGAGGCATCCATGGTCACTGTGGCAACAGGAGGGGATGGGACGAAGGGTTTTCCCGCATTGAGGTTGCTGGTTCGAAGCCACCAGCGTAGATCTTGCTTGCACTTGTCTGTGATCATTATAAGATGAGAAAGCGGAAGATGTTGTAGAGACCACTGGGCAGAGAGCAGCCACTGAAGGAGCCTCATGTGTAGCCTCGCAAGAGGAACCAGCATAATTGTTGCAGCCATCATCCCTAACAATTTGAGAACTGTTTTTGCCTTTACTTTTTTCGAGGGAGCAACGCGTATACCTGCTGTTGCAAACCCTGAATCCTTTCTTGTGGTAAGAATGCCCTCATGAGCACGGTGTCTAACTTAGCACCTATAAAGGTGACACGCTGCGAGGGCAACAAGGCAGACTTTTCCCAGTTTAGAGTGATACCCAATTGTTGACACAGCTTGATAATGGCGAATCTGGTCTGTAGTAGCAGATGCCTGGTGGTGGCAGAAAGGAGCCAGTCGTCCAGGTACGAAACACTTGGAATCCCTGACGTCTCAAGTGCGCCGTCACCACTGCCATACATTTGATGAACACCTTGGGGGCTGTGGTGAGACCAAAGGGCAGGGCAGGAAATTGAAAATGACTGGCTCTCAGCCGGAAGCACAGATGACTTCTGGATGCCTTGTCCATCTTTATATGGTAGTAAGCATCCTTGAGGTCAATGGAGCACATCCACACTTCTTTTCCCAACAATGGGAGAATAGATTGCAATGTGACCATTTGGAACTTGGACTTTTTCATGTGGAGGTTCAAGCAGCTGAGATCCAAGATGGGTCTCAGGTCCCCTGTTCTTTTTGGCACCAAAAAGAATTTGGAGTAAGTCCCTAAACCGATCTGGTCTGAGGGGACATGCTGGATGGCTCCTTTTTCTAGCAGCTTTATAACCTCTGAAGCTGCGGAATCCCTTTGATTGGGTGGAACATCTGGGATTCTTTTGATCGGTGGGGGAGAAGGGAATGTGATATCCTCCGGAAACACCCACTGGTCCTGGGTGATGTCTTGCCAGGCTTCCGGGTATAGTGAAATGTGACCCCGGACTGGCTCCGGAGACGCACAGTCAGGCCTCCCATAAGGAGCGATGGTAGGGAGAACCACGAAAGGAGTCTCGGTCTCCCTGGTTACGCGGGCCTCCTCTGCCTCTAGGGCAGCGTCTACCCGAGTTGCCACCCCCCCTCCCCTGCCTCTGGAGGGGGAATCACTTTGTGCATCATGAAAAAACCTCTGCGATTTCTTGAACCACATTTGCCCACTCTTCTGGACCTTGGGATAAGGTTTAGAAGGCATGGAAAAACGGACTCCCATGGCAGACAGTTTTTCCCTATTGCTCGCACCTAGTGAGTGTCCTTCACCTTGGTTCCGAACGAGGAAACAAACGGGGCGTTGGTGAATGTAGACTTGAAGGCCTCCGCAAAATTACAGAGGCGCATCCAGGAGTGGCTCCTGAGAAAAACTCCAGAACTCGCTGCCCTACTCACTCCTTTGGCTGCGTAAGAGATCAGTCTCATGGAGGAGTTAGCAATAGAATTTAGAGTAGACATCTGAGTGTTGACTTTGAGCCACTGCATCAGAAACGTTACCCTGCAGAGAATCTCCAAGCTCTTTCAGGAGATCTCTTTCCAGCCATGTAAAATGTGACAAGTAATTCGGCGACCGCAGCGCAAAGGCCGCTGAAGAAATCATACGCTTCCCATACCGGTCCATGGTCCTAGACGGTACATGAAGTCTCAGCCAGTTCCTTCTTGGTGGCCGCTACCACCACCATGGCATCTACTGGAACACCCTTCGTGAGAAACTTGTCAGCGGGGGCTCGAAATTTGTTGCGTCTCCTGGGGACTGGTTCCACAGTGTGGTTCCACAGTGTCAGGGGTTTCCCATACCCATCAACAAACCAGATCCAGGAGTTCGAAGGGTGGAGAAACCCAGGAGGCAGAGGGTTGAGCCCCAAAGGCCTTCAGGAACACAGACTCCTCCTCGGAGGGGGGTTTAGAGGGCAAGTCGTCTCTCTGCTTCAAGATCTCTAGGATATCAGCGAAAGAGATATCCTCAGAGGATGACTTGGGGGACCCCTCTGATTCCTCGAGGTCAGTGTCTGACGTGAGAGACTCTTCCTGGAAGTCGATGCGCTTCCTCTTGCACGTTCTTTTTCTGGGTGGCTCCTCAGGCAAAAACTCTGGGGGCCCTCAGAAAATTGGGGACCACTCATGGAGGTATCCTGAGGCCTTGGGTCTCCGCTGTCCAAGGATAGGGGGTGATCAGAGACAGATACCGGAGCTGGAGGGGGTAGATAGTCAGTGCTGTATGATGCAGCTGAGGACCTGGCCAGCATGCTCCGCATGACCTCGAAAGCTGGTCTCCCCCAGCTCCGAAGATAGACCATCCGTGTAAGACCTCAGAGCAGAAGGGACAAGGTCCGAAGCAAGGGTCAGGCCTCACCCGAGCCGAGGCACCGAGGGGGAGACTAGGAACCGAAGAGCATCCCGAGACTCCCCCCTCAGGTCCGACCGAGGAACCATGACTCCTGGACCCCGTGGAGGGAGCAAACAGGGTTGGAGCAGAGATCGGAGCCGATATGGGCTATCGCAGCCAACCTAGAAGCATCAGACGGCACCAACCACTAGCTCCGAAGGCTGAGATTTGCTCGGAGGATCTATCGACGATGGATGGGTGACTGGCTCCAGAGCAGACTGGGCAGGAGCCGAAAGCAATTTAGCCAGCACCGGTGATTGGAGCAGTCTCTGCACCACTCTTTCCACATCAGAGAGTGAGTCCTAGAGGACAAGTTAAGAGATCTAGACCTCCACTCAGGAGACCTGCGAGGAGGAGAAACCGGTCTAAAAACTGGAGACCGGCTCCGAGCTAGTATCTCGGTCACCGGCTTGGAGCCAATGTAGGTTCTATCGATTCACCAACTTCCTTCAGCACCGAAGACAGTGGAGCCGAGGATGTCACAGTAGACTTAGTAACTTTCTCCGGAGGCTCTGATAAGACTGACTGAGCCAAAGATCGTTTTTTTGCTTTGGAGGTTTTGTCTCTTTTAGAGACGCTTCATTTCCTGCAACCTGTGGGTATTAGGATCCATATCGGATCCGAGCCAGCAACATTTTATCAAGCATCTGCTTCAAGCTCCTCTCCTTACCCATAATCCCTCACCTCTCCTACCTTCCCTCAGAGTTTGCCATTAACCAAACTATTAGCAACTCAATAACGTTAACCTAGAACAGGTTCGGGGGAAGGAGGGAGGGACGGTTGCAGAAAATGAAGTAGAACTACTCAGATGGAAAGTTGCGATGAGTACATAACTGTGATGAGTACATAACTTCTTTATCTGAAGTAGTTAACTTCATTTATCTGCAACCTGTGGGACAGAGTTCCCAGCTACCAAAACTCCTGGGAGGCCCTCATGGAAGGATATTCCTGAGCACCACAGAGCCAAAGGATGCTCTCCCTCTAGAGATCAAATCCAACTTATGAGAGATGAATGTATGTGACCTTGCCCAGGTCACTGCTGCACAGATATCATCCAGAGAAAGCCTAGACCAAAATGCAGCAGAAGTTACCATAGATCTGGTGGAATGGGCTTTAATAGGACCAGGTGGGGGATAGGCCTTTATCCCTATAGACTTGCAGTATACATTGTGTAATCCACCTGGCTAAGGAGACCTTGGAAATGACCTTGCCCAAAAAGGGTCTAGAAAAAGGACGCAAATAATTGGTCAGACTTATGAAATTGCTTAGTCCTGTGTAGATGGAAACAAAGCTGTCTATGAACATCTAGCAAGTGCAGCTTATATTCACCCTTGTTCTGGAAATTTGGAAAGAACACAGGCAGATTAATTATCTGGTTAACGTTAGATTCAGAAGCCACTTTCGGTAAGAAAAAGTCTGTGCAAAGTAAAACCCTGTCTTTATGAAAAAAAAGTAGGGGGGCACGGTAGACAAAGCTTGGATCTCAGAAACCCTTTTAGCCGAAGTAATGGCCACTAAAAAGGCCGTCTTCCAGGACGGAAATTTTAAGTCTACTGACACTGCTGGTTCAAAAGGGAGTGCCACCAATGCCTGCAAAACTAGAGTAAGGTCCCAAGGGGGAACGGACTTCTTAACCAGGGAACGCAAGAGAAAAGTACCTTTTAGAAAGGCCTTGCACAATCTCAATGAGGCCAGAGCATTCAAATTTTCGCCAATATGAAAATTAGACATGGCTGCCAGTTGTACTTTCACTGTGGAGGAACTAACCCCTTGTTGAAAAATACATGACAAACTCCAAGAATGCAGGAACTGGGGCAGTAAATGGATCTCTGAGAAGCCTAAACAGAGAAGAGTTTCCATGGTAAACCTTCCTAGTGGAAGCTTTGAGGGATGCCACCAGAATACTCTTTACCGAAGATATTAAACAGAGTCCTAGTGATCAGGGGAACTGGAACAACCAAGCTGGCAGCTTGAGGCTGTCCAGGTGGGGCGGACTGATGCCCGAGGGATGGGATAAGAGATCCGGGCAGGGATCTAGAATCCGTGGAGGAGTTGGAGCATGAGACCAGAGGAAGGGGAACCACACTTGACGTGGCCAGAACGGGGCAATGCGGATTACTTTGCACCCCAGTCGGTATGCTTTCTGAAGAAACTTCGGAATTGGAGGTAGCGGGGGATAGGCATACAGTAACCCGGGAGGCCAAGCATGGATTAGAGCGTCTCTGGGGGAGTCCCCTGGGGAGGGAATAGAGCAAAGAACTCACTGCACTTCATGTTGGAAGGAGATGTGAAGAGATTGCTGCAAAAGTGACCCCACGCTAGGAAGATCTCCTCCACTATTGAATGTTTCAGAGACCACTCGTACGGCATTAGAATAGCCCAACTCAATCTGTCCGCTAATATGTTGGAGCGTCCCAGGATGCGTGTTGCATTAAAAAAATGGCTGGTGGAAATCGCCCACTCCCACACTCTCAGTCTCGCGGCAGAGAGAGTAAGATCTGGTCCCTCCTTGTTTGTTGATGTACCAGACAATGGACATGTTGTCTGACTGAACTGCAATCATCCCCGGGGGGAGAACAATGTGCAAGGCTTGCAATGCCAAAAGCACTGCCCTCATCTCCAGAACATTGATATGCAATCTGGTCTTGGTTTGGGACCACGTGCCTTGGGACTGTCCATCCCAAAAAGTGCCCCCCCACCCAAGCTGGGAGGCGTCCATGGTCACTGTGGCTTGGGCTGGGGATGTTAAGAATGGGCGACCTGCCAAGATTTCCGGCGATTGGAGCCACCAAAGAAGAGAAGTCTTGCAGGCTTTGCTGAACTGTATAGGGTAGACCATGGGGAGGTCTAACCAAAACCACTGAACTTCCAAGGTCCACTGAAGCACCCTCATGTGAAGGCACGCACATGGTAGAATTGAAATTGCTGCTGCCATGGAACCTAGGGTGCGGAGAAAGTCGCTCGGCATTGGTGTCTTGGGGCCGAGGATCACGGACACATGGGCCCGTACATTCTGGATCCTGTCCTGAGTGAGAAAAATTTGTAATAGTAGAGTGTGTCCAACTGTGCCCCTATGAATTCCAAGGTCTGTTGGATTTAGGCAGGACTTGAAGATGTTGATGGTGATCCCTAGATTGACTGCAAGATGCATGAAGGAGTCTCTGGCCATGCAAAGTAGACGCTTGGTGATAGCAGCAAGGAACCAATAAGGAAACACCTGAACTCCCTGAAGCCTCAGGTGAGCCACTACTACTGCCATAACCTTGGTAAACACCCTGGGGGCTGTGGTGAGACCAAAGGGTAGGGCTCTGAACTGGAAATGATTGGCTCCCAGCCAGAAGCGAAGAAATCTCCTGGTGCTTCTGCAAATCTTGATATGGTAGTAAGCATCCTGGAGGTCCATCAAGCACATCCAGTCGCATCCTCCGAGATAAGGTATGATGGAATGCAAGGCGACCATCCTGAATTTCTGCTTGGCTACCGACAGGTTCAGGGTAGACCGGTCCAATATGGGTCAGAGGTCCCCCATCTTTTTTGGCACTAAAAAGAACCTGGAGTAAACGCCTAATCTGGACTGATTTGGGGGGACCGGTTCGATGGCCCAATTGTAAAGCAGCTTTGAAATCTTGTGTGCTGCGGCCTCCCTTTGAGCGGGTGGGAAATCCAGGAGGCGCTTTGATTGTATAGGTGGGGTGACTAACAGGATGGAGTATCCTCTGGATATTCGTGATGGATTCCCCAAGCCATTAGGTGCAATGACAATCTTCCCATGACTGTCTCCAGAGTAGGACAGTCGGGCAACCCCTCAGGGTTGCTGCACGGGTCGGTCCGAGGTCTCCCTCGACCCAAAGTTCCTTGGACCCCCTCTGCCTCTGGGGCGTCTGTCTTGTCCCCCTCTGCCTCTATGGGATGAGTTATCCTGAGTGTCGCGGGAAAACAGATTTTCTGAACCACATTTTCTTCTGCCCTCTCCGATTCCTAGAAAAGATCTTTGAGGGCTAGAGAAGCAGACTCCGACGGCAGACAGTCTTCCCGTCCTTCTCGCTCTGGACTAAGGTGTCACTAACTCTTCCCAAAAAGGGAGGAACCGTCAAAGGGAGCATTCATGAAAGACGCCTTGAAGGGATCCATGAATTGACAGTCTGAGCCAGGCGTGCTGCCTCATAGCTACGCCAGTCCCAGCCGCCCTAGCCGCTCCTTCCATAGCATGGGAAAAAAGACGCATGGAAGTGTAAGAAATGGATTTCAGAGTCGACATTTTCGCAGAGAACAGCCGCTTGTCCTCTGGCGACAAGGACTCTGGGGGCAACACAGAAAATTCCATGACTAGGTCTTGCTGGAGTCGAATGGCGTGTGCCAAATAATTCAGGGCTCATATGGAAAAAGTCGCTGAAGAAAAAACTCGCTTCCCAAAGCAGTCCACCACCCTAGACTCTTTGTCCGGAGGGTGGATCGAAGAACTTTCCTGAGACAGTTCTCCCCACCATGGCAGCCGCCACCACCATAGCATCAACAGGGGATCCCTTGTATCAAGCCTGTCTGTGGGAGGAGAATAGGATCCTATCTGGGCGTTTGGGTATTGGCTCTATGGTGTCAGGCTCCTTCCATGCCCACATGATGATCAGATTCACTAATGGATCTGCAGGAGGGGACACCCAGTATGTAGAGGGGCCCATGCCAAAGGCCTCCAAGAATACTGATTTGTCCGTTGAGGGTTTTGGGGCTGACCAACCTCCCCCCTGGCAGAGGATTTCCACGATGTCTCCAAAGGAGACATCCCAGGAGGTGACCTGGGGGAACCCTCACCTTCATCTAAATCAGTATCAGAGTGACTTGGGAAGTCTATGTGCCTCCTCTTACGCAAATGCTTACATGGGGCCTCCTCAGTGGGACTCTCTGAAGAGGACTTGTAAGTTATGGTGGGGGTTCCACAATGGGATCCACCTATGGGTCCTCTAGCACAGGCCGTCCCTGGGACAGGCTGATGGGAGTCGTGACCAAATCCAAGGCAGCCTGGGCGGAGTCCAAGGCAATGGGCTGGTGTCTCAATCCCTGGGAGAGAACCCTCTCCACCATGTCGAAGGCCGAAGGAGAGCGCACCTCCTTGGCAACCAACAAGGAAGTTCTCCCCAGCTCCGTTGTGAGGACCGAGGTCAAGGTAGCCAGGGTTCCAAAGGAACAGCTCGGATTCGTCAAAGTCAGAGCCGAAGACATCTCAGTTCCCTTGGATCCAGCTCCCTGTTCTTGGCCCGAGAGTTGCTCAGATCCGAACAAGTCTGATGAGAGGAACTCAAGGTAATGGCCGGTGTCGAGGTTGGAGGAACAGGTCGGCGCCGAACCCCCAGCTCAGAGGATCCTCTGATCCATAAACCCAGAGACCGATGGTCGGATCGGGAAAGGAGAGATAGGATGGAAGAAGGGCATAGAGGTCCCATCTCCGGCCGGAGAGGGGCCTGCCAAGACTCCCATTTGGATTTGGGTCCGAATTAATCTACGCATTATCCTGTCCACATCAAGCTCCGATAGAGTCGACTGCGAGGAGGCGACAGACACGGATCTGGTCCTATGAGATGACCTTGAAGGCCTCAGATCCAAGGGCTCCGTCAGCTCCGGGGAGAATCTCAGGGAATGGAGCAAAGGAGAAGGGGCCCTAACGACATTCACAGGTGGACTAGGAAAAGGCCCCCACTCAGAAAATCGTTTGCGGTGCCTCTCTACCCTTTTCTCTCTCGTTTTTGTCCTTATCTGCAGCTTTCGTCCCCACCTCAGCAGGCTTAGAGGGAGGTTGAATCCCAGCCTGAGAGGGGGGGGGGGGGGTTTGGTCAGCTACAGGAGCCGATGTCGAGGTCGTCGTCTCTAAGGCAGAAACTGGTAGCAGGCCTTTGGCTACCAGTTTCACCTTTCTTCCTTTAAGGGCTCTGGGATTGAACCCTGCACACACAGCACATGGTAAACTAAGATGGGGAACGCCAAGGCAAATACACAGTGTGGCCATCAGCCGGTGAAAGCTTGTGGCCACACACTGTGCATTTCTTGAACATTAGTTTAGGCTGGTCAGCCATAATACACTCCACTGAGCCAAACTAGACACGCACACTCAGGGGTTTGCTAGGCCTACTCTATTCAAGAAAGAAACTAAATTTTTTTTTTTTTTTTTTTTTAAACAGACAAGACGAAGGGGAGAAAGGGCTATGAGAAACAACTACTCACACACTAAAGAATCAAAAGTTCCACTTACACTACCCAACTTGGAGCTATAGAGACCATGATGCGTACGCATTAAGCGGCAAACGAGATCTGAGGGAAAGTAGGAGAGGAGGGATTATGGGTAAGGGGAGGAGCTTGGAGCAGATGCTTGATAAAATGTTGCCGGCTCGGATCAGACATGGATCCGAATACCCACAGGTTGCAGAAAAAATTAACTACTTCCGATCAATGAAATATAAATTTGTTTGCTAGCAGCAACCTCTTCATTAGTTTAGATGACGTTTACTTCTGCAGAGATTGTGCATATTTACTGATACTGGTGGACTGTAGAAGTTTGAGTAGACTTTTCTGATGGAAATATTCTGAACTGGGCAGTTTTGTCATTGGTGCATGCATTTTGTTTCATTGTTTACTGGAAAAATGCTCAAAACAATACATTTAAGACGCCGTCTAACAACTCTACTGTATTATACAAGGAATATAATTTAATACAATCAGGAAGGTGTACAAAAGGACACACATGCATGTTTCCTGTGCAAGGTGCCTATGATTTGAAAACAGCCCAAAGTTAATCTTCATCTACAAAGATACCAGATGTAAAACCACACCAATACAAATAAAACCGAAACTGAAGCAAAACCAAACAAAATAAAATAAAAAATACTACATCCAATACTCTGAAGTAGGAAAACAAAGCATGTTTATTAGTACATTAAGGGCTTTTATCTCAAATGAGAGACTTCATCAGAATACAAACATACCAATTAACCACCTTTAAATATGAATTGAAACAAATGACATCACAAACCCTGTAAATCATGTTAAAGAAACACAATCCTAATAAACTTAAAATACAAGCTTATAAAATAAATCCATCATACATTTAAATATTTAAACATTCAAATATCATAAAACCATAAGATGAAATCTTTTTACATATGTTCATATTGTATACTTATAAAAATACATATATATTAGAAATTTATTCAAAACTGTTATTCATACTAATACTTTGAAATTGCATTTACATAATTATATATATAAAATTTTTATTTTTATTTGTACTTGATTATTCCATTTTAAAATGTTTTATAACTTACTGGCTCTTTCCAATAACATAGGGGCTACTGACACATTGTCATTTAAACCTGGTGATAACATAACAGCCAACCTTAGCTGCCACTGTCTCTCCTTTTTTAATAAATTTTTTCCAGTCGCCCCCTCTTGGATTAATCTTTACAATATCCAAAATTCCAAACATAAACTTGCCAAAATTTGCACAAGTAGCTGCATGCTTATACAGTGCATTTGTTGATTTTTTTAAATTTTTTGTCATTTAAATGTTCATATATCCTATTTTTCAACATGCGTTCGGTTGTTCCTACATAAAAATGCCCACTTGATTTGCACAATGCCAAATACACCACTCCCGTGGTATTACAATTTCCTTTCTTGAAAAATATTTTACTCATTATCCAAAATCAAACTATGTTGTTTATTGATGTATGAACAATAAGCACACATGCCTGCGTACCCTATTTGACCACCATTGTATTTTCTATCCTTTTTTCCAACAATTGCGTTATATTAAACCCCACCTTGTTTACAAACCTAGGTCTTTCCCCTACTTTATTGAAAATCTCCTGATTAGTTCTGAATATATTCCAATTTCTTTCCAGTGCTTTTCTAACCCTGTATGTATTAACATTATACTGTAAAATACAAGCCTTACTAAAATTATTATGTGCATAATTAATGTGTGTACTACTATTATCTGGTAGCAAAGAAACTGGCCCCCAGAAGTGGTTTATATTTGCTCCCCCAACTGTCATAGACCTCTTGGAGAATCTGACTTAAGTCCAATGGGTATCCCCTCTCCTGAAACATATTGGAAATGGTGGTGAACTCCTTAGACAAATCATCTTTACAGGAAGCCATACATGCCACTCTTATGGCCTGTCCTTTTACGATACTCTTTTTTTGCCCCAAAGGGTGATTACTTTTGAAATGCAAATAAGCATTACAAAAAGTTTTCTTTCTATATATTTGTGACTTAAAATTTTCACCTTCCTTGGATATAAATGTGTCCAAATAATTGATCCTTTCCTATCATACGGATATGTGAACTCAAGAAATTCAGTACTAGAATTGAGATACTGTAAAAATTGTGGAATTTCTTCTTCCAAGCCAGACCAAAGAATAAAAATATTGTCCAAATATCAAAGATATAATTTAATATATCCCCAGAAAGGGCTCCCAATGACGTGTGTATTTTCCCAACCCAGCAGTACTAAATCAGCATATACAGGTGAGCATACTGCTCCCATAGGGACACCTCTAATTTGTTGATAATGTTCACTCTCAAACCAAAGGAAGTTATTGTCCAACACAATACCCATTAATTCACAAATAAGGTTGACCATGTCACTATCCAACCCTGATGCTTGAAAAAGAACCAGTTGAAAAAAAAGCTAGACCTTCCTCCTTAGGAATACTAGTGAACAGGTCCTTAACATCTATAGTAAGGAAGAGGACTTCATTATTACATAAATCCTAACTTATACATTCCAAAAATTCCCAGGAATCCTTTAGCAAATGTGTACATGTAGTAAACAAGACGTCACTACAATCAATGACTACTGCTAAGGGATGGATTTTTGAACCTCTTGCAGCCACAATGGGTCTAAATGGAGGTTTGTCAATATTCTTGTGCATCTTAGGTATGCCAAAGAAAACCAGTACAACAGGATCCCTTCTATAAAGAAAGCCATATGTATCCATATCAATTCTACCATCCAACAAATATTCCTGCAAGTAGGAATCAATCCTGGAATATGCAATATTAATCCGATTCCTGGAAATCCCAATATATGTACCATCAAAAAGCAAATTTAGCATTTCATTGGAATAGTCCATATTAGGAAACAATACCACCCCACCCCCTTTATCCGGAATCATGACATGCATTTATCCTTGTCTTTTCTTAAATCCTTTAAAAGTTCATATTCTCCTTTGGTTAAATTCCACTTGTTAACACTTCCATTATTCTTAAATATACCATAAATATCCTCTGTTACCAACCTTTCATAGGTCTCAACTAGTTGGATTGTATAAACTTCTCTTCTTGGGTAGGGAGAAATCACTGCTATTAGTAATATGGTTACTCTCTTTGTTCTCCATAATAAAAATATCAAAGTTTAATTTTCTTGTATAAAATTTTAAAGCCATGATGTTGTCAACCAAATCACCCTTGGTAGAAGGAATGAATTTAACACTTTTTGAAAAAAAGTTTGAAATAATCTTCCGTGATCACCCTATCAGAGTAATTGTAAATAGTGAAACCTTCCCTCTTATTAACAATGTTGTCCCCATAATACATCATCTCCTTGGGCGATTCCATAATTAATACATGTTCCTCCTGGGTGGGTAATAATTCCTGTTGTATTCCCCCTGTCTCTGTGTAATACTGTGCCAATCTTTTTGAGCGCCTGACTACCGGAAAATCCTCACCACCTTCATTGTTAGAATTTTCATTAGCGTCATCCCACCTTCCATTGTTTCTAACATCGCTGTATCTAGGGGACATATAACGATTCCCTTCCCCAGCATAGTTGTAATCGGAAGGTCTGTACACTTTCCCCATCTACTGTGTTATGGCGCCCACTAGTTTTATCTGTTTTCATAACATAAACCTGTTGGTTTTGATAACATTTCTGATCCCTTTCTATTTTGCGTTTTTTCTTTTGGAAAATGTTGTAGCACCTTTTATCCACCTTGTTCAACATTTTGAAATATATAGTACTGTAATGTGAAAATAGTAAATCATTCTTACAATTCGTGCACTTCTGCCAAAACCTGTTCCTTCTGTTTTTCATAATACAGTATTGTTTTTTTAATCAAACCTAAACCAATCTCATCAAAATACTGTATAAAATCTGACAATTTCATCAGTATATGTAATACCAAAAGGAAACAAGTCAAACCCTGTGGCACAATTTTTAACAAAAGACAATAGTTTAAATATGCAATGTCCATTTCCGTTTTGTATTTGAACAATTTTTTTCCCATAAGGTAAATTAAGTCTCTTAAGGAAGCAGTATTGTGCACAATATCCCTAAGCAGTATTGTGCACAATATCCCTTGCCCCATTGTTGTTAAACTCTTCCTGGGGGCTTTCCTTGTATATATATATATATATATATATATATATATATATATATATATATATATATATATATATTTTTTTTTAGAAAAAACATCAAATTTACTATTAGCATAGTCATGACATGACGCTCCTCTAGTAGCAGAGTGCACGCTCAGCTGCTCATGGTTACTTGTCAGTCCTTTTGTCACTAACAAAAACATTGTTTTTACAGTACCTTGCTTTGTACGAGCTTCATGGTTCTGCGAAGCTGATAAACCCGAACTTGTTGGAATCGGAGAAACATTAACAGCTGAACCCATCATGTTTTCCCCTCGCTCGTGACCAGGCATGCGGCATGTGTGCTTATTGTTCATACATCAACAAACAGTTTGGTTTTGGATAATATTAAGAGTAAAATATTTTTCAAGAAAGGAAATTGTAACACCATGGAAGTGGCGTATTTGGCATTGTGCAAATCAAGTGGGCATTTTTATGTAGGAAAAAACGAACGCATGTTTTTTAAATGACATTAAAAATAAAAAATAACAAATGCACTGTATAAGCATGCAGCTACTTGTGCAAATTTTGACAAGTTTGTTTGGAATTTTGGACATTGTAAAGATTAATCCAAGAGGGGGCGACTGGAAAAATTTATTAAAAAAGGAGTCAGTGGCAGCTAAGGTTGGCTGTTGTTACCACAGGTTTAAATGACAATGTATCAACACAGCCCCTATGTTATTGGAAAGAGCCAGTAAGTTATAAAAAGTTTTAAAATGGAATAATCAAGTACAAATAAAAATAAAAATTGTATATATATAATTATGTAAATGCAATTTCAAAGTATTTATATATATATATATATATATATTAGTATGAATAACAGTTTTGAATAAATTTCTAATATATATGTATTTTTATAAGTATACAATATGAACATATGTAAAAAGATTTCATCTTATGGTTTTATATTTGAAGGTTTAAATATTTAAATGTATGATGGATTTATTTTATAAGTTTATTGTTGTATTTTAAGTTTATTATGATTGTGTTTCTTTAACATAATTACAGGATTTGTGATGTCATTGGTTTTAATTCATATTTAAAGGTGGTTAATTGGTATGTTTGTATTCTGATGAAGTCTCTCATTTGATATGAAAGCGCTTAATGTACTAATAAACGTGCTTTGTCTTCCTACTTCTGGGTATCGGATGTAGTATTTATTTTATTTTGTTTAATCTTCATCTACCACTGGCCAGATGCATTTTCTTTGAGCGTAGGTTTCAATGCCGTTTCAGTGAATGTGAGTTTCAAGGGCAGAGACGTTTTAATGCTAAGTCTATTTTCATTGTGAGACTGCATTGCTTTGTTTAGCAGATGTCTATTAGTGTTTGTGCTGTAAAATGTAAAATAAAACTTTTAAATGAAATCCAAATCATCGTAGAAGTAAAGCAGTATGCACATTAGCATTTATGGTAAATGGAGTGAAATAGCCAAATAATGGGATATTGGAATAGCTGCAGGGGGGAGAGCCCCATTCGACCGTGATTTTGTGAAGGGGGAAGGGCGGCAAACTCAGACAACCCCTGCTGAACTATACCTCTTAACTGTCCAGATTTTTGCAGAATGAATAGATTTTAGCTTCTTATTTTTGATTTGTTCCTTATAAAAATGTGTGGTTTTCTGGCAAATCATTTAGGAATGAAGTTAATAATGACAGACATTGAGTTTCAGACTTCATACTCCAACATGTCTTGCTTTAGCATGCATTTTTTGTTCTGTCAACTGTCTTAAGTTTATACAAGAGCAATTTTTAGTACTGTCTGTATGTTCCCCCAATATATTTGGCCTTGTCCAGACTTCCTGCATTGAGGTACGCGCAAATAAATCACTTTATAGAATTGGGTATATCTAAACCTCTCAACTGTCCCCAATTTTGGCTCGCAATGTTGCTCTCCCCCTTATAATCCTTCTACAAAATGTCAAATTTGGAAGAAAATGTGGAGGGTTTACAATTAAAGAATTGTAATGATCAGAGTTATAGATTACTTTTAATTTCAGAAATGCATGTAGATTCTCTTATTCTGTCAGCTGCTCAAGTTAACAGTACTAATATTAAAAAAAAGTGCACCTTCTTTGACAGGTTCCCCAGCTGTATTGTGTGGCTATTTTATATTTTTGCATCACATTTTTGGCCCGTTTTTCATAAAATTGTGGTTTTCTGGCAAATTAGTGACAAGTCATTAAAGAATGAAGTTAGAAAATCATGACAAACATTTGAGTTTCAGATTTCATACCCTTCAGAAAATTCATACTAATCCAATACTTAATATTCTATCATCTTTTGAAGTTTATGAGAGCAATATTTAAAACTTGTGCTTATTTTTGGCCTTTTGTCCCACTTCTGTTTATGGCTTTGCCCAGATTTCTTTCTCAGAGGCTGAGAGGTATGACAAATGATTCAAGGGTGCCATCACAGTCAGCCAGACAGATTTCAAATTGTGACATACTTGTTGCAACCCACGTAGTGACTCTGGATGTGTCCAAGCAAGACAAGGAGCAGTTATGCAGTGTAAGCGTGCAGAGATTCCCCCCATCCAAGGTAGACACAAGTACTACAGTGGCTTTTCATCTGTCCTTGATTTTGCAGAATGTTCTGGTTTTCTGTCATACTTTTATACTGTTGATTTATGCTTCTTCTTATTCAAAAATGCATGTTGTTGCAGTGCCTGCTTAATGGCCATCAGGTAAGCTTGTCTGAGACTCTAAGATGCAAGTAAGCTTTAATAAGCATACTGTTAAAGAATAACCAACATTGAAAGCCTTTTTGCTGTTCCCATGCAGAGAATAAACTAGATAGCATACAAGCCTTAGTTATTGAAATGCATATGGCAGTATTTGTAATAAAAGGACAGGATTACATTATTTTAAGAAGCTCATTACATTTGTTGGAGACTTGCAGTCATCTTTGCAGCCTTTATCTGTAAACTAAACAGAAAGCCAATATATCATGTGTGGTCCATAACCTGTGCAGTAATCCTTTAAGCAATTTATCTTGAGTTGGTTTCTTGTCTGCTATTCATCATGTTTTCCACATGAAACAAGTAGATAGGTGTTGTCAGGCAGCAGGTGTTTTTTGGATAAGAAACATTTTTACAAGTAGGGGTATCACAGACATTGCTACTTTCAGCATGTTATTTGGTACTTTTATAAAGCTGAATATAAATTATAATTAGAACTGCAGTGCAAGGAGAAGTGGTTTGAGAGGAGTGCTGCTTGTTTTTATACTTTATTTTGACTTGCATTCCAGTAATGTATTTAAAAAGTAATCTTTTTGTTTCCATCTAGATATCAAGTGGTCGTGTAGCCAATGCATTAAAATATTATTTTCTTCTACAATTCATTTTGTCTTGAATGGACTGTCATAATGACAGTTTGGCACCCAGGGCAGCTATTTAATTAAAGTCCCAGTTTTTGTGGTTTTTAGCATAGCTCCACCCCTTTCTAGTTGGCCACATCCCTTCCCATTGGCCCCACCCATTCAGCTGTCTCCTGCAGTCCCCCTTTGATTTGAAGTCACCAGCTGCCACTGGTAGTAGGGGCAATGTGGTCTTATAAAAGAAATTTACAATCATACTTAGACATGTTACTGATGCATGCAACTCTGTATGAAATGCAGGAGTCATTACTGGACACGTTGTGGGTGCAGTGAAGAACACTTCTGGTCAACATCAAAGATTGAAACAATATTAACTTCTTTAACTTGAATCATACATGGACCCCATTCCCAAGTCAGTTCCCGTCATGGTATAAGAAATCCAAAAGACTTGGAAAGATTAAGAAATAGATAAGTTTAGCAAGGAAGGGGTGAATTTTTTTTATTTTATTTTACATTTGTTTACTGGTATGGTCCGACTGAACACAGATCCTTTTTTCAGCGGTGGCCCTGGGAGAAAAGCTCCAAAATAAATAAAAGTACTAAGTAAAATTTCAATGTACATCAGTGAACAAGTACAATGAAAAAAAAAAAAAAGAAACATACATACAATGCAAAAAGAACAGTCAATATTTGAACCAAACAATAATAATTAAATGGTTAATAGTACATTACTTCTAAATCCCTTTATCAGTAGTATTTGTATCCTGGACTGTAACGCGAGTTACACTGGGAGAAAAATAGTAGGAGAGGCAGTTAGTAAGAGGGCAGAAATTGAAGGACTTTTGTAGTACATGGGCACAACCAGTTATTTCGAAGGTGTATTTTAAAGTGTGTGTTGTGGAGGAAGCAGAGGGAAGATTGTTCCTGGTTTTAGCTATGGTGTGGGAGAACAGAGCTTTTCCAGCAGTTATTTGCCCTTAAGACACTGATGAGGGATTTCTTGGAAGAGGATAGAGGACGATTTGTGTTATAGCAGGTACGAAGTTGGCCTAGAGCAGGAGTTTTATCAGGAGGTTTTGTCACATTATATGTAATGACTAGTTGGTGGTAGTTTAGGAGTTGAGGAAATTCAAGCCACTGTAGTTCCTGTAGTGCCTGAGTGGTGGGTTCTAAAGGTGGAGTTACCGGCTAACTTAGCGATTTTGTTACAACATGCTTCGAGTTTAGCCAGGTCAAGTTTTCTGAGGTGGGTAAGAATATGTGAAGCATACATTACACGGTGGATAAAAGGCAAGTTTGGGCTGGGGTAACTCGTGCTTGAGGGGGAATTTTTTTGTGCCCAAGCATTTTTTTATGCACTTTGAGAATTATGGACATCGAAGAGTAGATTTTTGTCAATTTCTACTAGTAGGAGTTGAGTATGATCACTGGGCTGAATGGGGCAGTTATCCCCAGGTGCAAGTTAAGGGGCACAATTGGGAAGTATTCTTTACTGTAGAGGCATGCCTGAATGGCAGTACAGAAATGCACTTGAGTGCTGCGTGTGCACATAGTAAGCTGCAGCAAGCAGTTTGTTACAAATGTATCAAATGGTTTGTTACAATTAAAAGCAGACAAATCTTTTTTGCTTTGCTTTTTAACTGAAGAGCTGAGGGGACAAAGTTAGGGAATGGCTCTTGGCATTGAGCATCAGACGTGAGGAATGGATTATTTTTGCACCAATTGAATAAATGGGGTGGTGCCAGACTGGGTACCAGCACCAAGTAGTAAATGAGCCAGTTACGACTTTGACGATGACTTCACTAAGTAATGCCAGAAAAAAAGTTTGTTGAAAGAAGATGACGAGACAGTAAGCAAGAGCAAAGCCCTTTACAGACAAAAAAATTATATCAAAGCACAGCAAATGGTTCACCAGTTTTTAAAATTTCAAAATTATGTTAAAACCCATTGTTCTTGAGGTACAATTTTTCCATCTGTGGCATTGAGAAAATTATTCTGAAAAAGAACCAGTCAAGATGACTTCCTAATAGACTGATGTGGCTTTAGATTCTGGAATGGAGAATGTTCCTTCCAGCTTGACCCCCAAGGACTGTACAATACTCAAAGTAGAAATGTTAACATCCTTTACATCAAATGGAAGTCAGAGAGTAATCTGAATACCCATCTAATTACTGTGAAACCGCTGCACTGTAGCACTGCTTATGGCTGCAACCTCTTGGTCTAAGTGGCATCACGACACACATTCTCCCCACTCAGAGAAGCTACAAATCTTTCTGAAATTTGCCAAGCTGCGGGCATCATTAAAAAGTTCCAGAAGTTATGGCAGAATACCATCAAAGGCAAGGTCAGCACCCTACCACCAGTCTTCTTTGGAAGATTTCAATAGAGGGCTGGGTGATCTGGTTGGGCTAAGAATTCTTTTGGATTTTACAAAGGAGAAAGGTTGTACATAATCTTCAGTCTTGAACTGCCACACTAACTTTGGAAACTCAATGATTTCCTGAAAATAGCATGCTTAAATGGTTCACCTATGATGGGAGCATCTATGATACCCTAGCACAATTCCCAGTATGAGGACAACCTTAGCCAAGCTTCTCTTTGCATTCTGGAGCCGATGGCTACACTGCCTACTACTCGCCAATGTTAAGTGGTCATAATAAAATCTTACTGCAGACAAAATGGAAAGTACATTATGAAGAGCCTCCGAAATCAGCTCCTTGGGGTCAAGGGTGAAGACAGCTTTTCCAAGGCTAAATCTACTACAGCAGTTTAAAAGAGCGACTGTTAAGAGCTTGCTAATCCAAAGTGACAAGAATCATTTCTATTAGTATCCAAATTACCTTGTATAAAGTGGAATTATCCCTACATTTATCAAGCATTTTATTAGCACCTAGACAGCAACACAGTAAAGGTGCACAGAAAACTGCAAAACTGCTTCTGGACAGCAACTTATAACCAAGAGACAACTTCAGTTATTTCCTTACTATAGTCACAAAACCAGCCAGAGGCAGTATTTTATAAAACTTCACATTAAAACAGCAAGAAGAAAAACATTGTGGGAAAGAACTCTTAACATGAGCTGAGAAAAAGTAAAATAGTTTTCACTAAGCTTGTGTACTCACCAAAAATAAGTTTGTGGCCAGTTCAAGTTTTCTGAATAGTTCCATTCCACACCCAACCATGACAAAACCAAATTACCCGATTAATAACTATAAAGTTTTGTGGAAGAAAGGTAAAGTGTACCTGGTGCATTTTATAACATCACCACTGTAGAGTGGAAGACTTAAGACCCTGCCAGGGGGGACTCTGGCTTTTCTGATGTTTTAGTGAAATGTGAACTAGTTTCTTGTGAGCAAAGATGATACCCATCTATCACACTTCAATAAAGCAAAAATGCTAATATTCAGAATAAATAAAACATTAATATCCTAAAAATGTTGAATTCCAGCTTGAAAACATCCAGTAAGGGGTTAAGCTCCCCCACAGACCATCACTTATTCTCACTTGGTGGTTACATAACCTGAGAGATTAGGTTAATATTCGGGTTCATCTGAAATCAGACATTTCAGATGAGAAGCATCCCTCTCAACCTCTTAAAGAGCACGAAATCTAGACAAAGCTGTAAATAATGGAAAACAAAGGACCAAAAATAGGGACAATTTTTAACTACTGCTCTTACGAATGTAGAAAGTTGATGGAACAGGTTTTGCATTAGCATGAATTTTCTGAAGGTATCAAGTCAAACTCAAATGTCTGTCAATATTTTCTCACTTCAGTCCTCACTGAATTGCCAAAGATCAGCCAGAACAAAAATTTTATGAGAAGACCAAAGTGTAAAAAATCTGGACATTCCACGAAAATCTGGACAGTTGAGAGGTATGATGACAAGTGAGGGAATGGAGTGTGTTGAGTGTGCGTGAACCTGGAGTAAAAATAAGTTTACAGTACAGGGATTCCCCTCTATAACAAAGGACCAAGATATGCAGCTATGATGTGAATACTTTCTGGAAACTCACCATCCACCCCAATACCATTATTCATGGGTGACTACCTCAATATTAACTGGTTATAATATATGCTACCAAATGTACAGGCACAAAGATTCCTGGATTTTGTAAACAGACACTCTGGATCAGACTGTTAAATACACCAACCAGGGGTGCAAACATACCGGATCTGGTCCTCACTAATATGAGAAAGTGCTGCATACCCCTAGTGTAATTTTTTTTTTTTTTTTACTTCAAGAGAGACCATCTGGAACTCCAGATAACCCTGGAATACTTAGGAAGAGCTCTAAACTGGCACAATTTCAAGCCCCCATAAACCCTGAGAACACTGCTGCCTATGCAAAACTATTGACAGAATACCAATACAAGCATGTTAAAGAGCTGCACAGAGGCAGCTGTACACACCAGGTAGTAGTACAGAACTAATTCAAAATGAGCCACCCTGGTGGAATCACATCAGTAGATTATATGACAGAAGGAATTAAGCCATGGCAAAAATTAGGTGGTGTAGCACCTGCAGGATAAAAGCACTCTCAAACTAAACCAAAATTAAATTTATGGTAAATTTGGCCTTCCAGGCCAAGGACAATCACAAGGCATTCTTTAGCTATGTCTGCAACCTCAAGGCAATACTTATTGTTAATGGAGCTACTGATACTGAGCTAGAAGACATAGCAAGCACACTGGCCAACAAATCTGGCTCCAACTTTATCCCTCTCTCCTCCAACCTTCCAACAGGAAATGCCATCAAATACAACTCCCCTTACTATCACTAGGAAACAGATCATTAAGGCTCTCATTAAGGGGGACAGGTCCTTAAGTACAGGAACAATGCATAAATTGGCCCAGACAATATCAAAGGATGCCTTCTATATAGCAAGCAGCATGACCTGTCAAGCCTTCTGGAGTTGCTATTTAACTGTAGCCTACAAACAGGCTTCATGCCTCACAAATGGAGAACAGTGGTGGGCCATCTTTGGACCTCACAAAATAGACCCATAAATCTCACTAGTCTCATGCACAAAGCCACAGAAACAATTGTTATGGAAATGATCAATGACATAGGAAACTTCCAAACACTGGACTCAACCCAATTTGGTTTTGTCAAAGGTAGGTCATTGGCTGCTCAACCTAGTGGACTTCTTTGAGGTAGTCACCAAAGCAATGGACGAGAGCAAAATGGTTCATAGTGCTTACCTTGACCTGACCAAGGCATTTGACAATACCCCACACTCAGGCATCACTGACAAACTCAAGAAGTTGGGCATAAATCCTTATGTCACCCGATAGATAGCCAGCTGGCTCAGAGACAGGACCCCATAGATAGCCAGCTGGCTCAGAGACAGGACCCCAGAAGTTACAACTGGGGAGTCCATCTCTATAAAGGATGGTCACAAGCAGAGTCCCTCAGGGATTGGTCCAAGGACAGCTCTTTTTTGGCATTTACGTCTCTGAAGTATAGGTCAACGTCAATGGGCTCTGGCTGACTAAATATGCAGATGATTGCAAATTAGGAGCATTCACAGCATTCCACACAGACAATTGTCCAAGAAGGGCCGACAGACAAAACTTGCGTCAGAGCCATGGACTAAAACTAAATACCAAAAAATGCATAACAGTATCTGTTGTAAAATCAGCCACTCCTGGTAACTACCATACTGACAACAGACTCCTAAGAGTCAACCCAGTACTCAGGACTTTGAGACACACAGTATTTAACCCTTGACCGTCATGTGTCTACACTAGTGAGAAAATCATTTTATGCTGTGGAGCTTACAAAGTTAATATGACATCAAGGTCCAAGGAAGTCAATGATCCACTGTATTCAGCATTCATCAGACCTAACACTGTGTACAATGCCCCCTTTGGTATGTACCTAAACAAGCACATACAAGTGGAACATCTACAGAGGTTCCTCACTAAAAGAATTCAGGGCATAAGTAACATGTCTTATTCAGACTGCCTCAAGGCCCCATCCCTGTATTCGGTCTCCTACATGCTGTTGAGGAGACATCCATGACCGGCAAACGTGGCACTGTCAGACTCCACCAAGATGGACCCACTACATATCCTCAAAACAATCAGCATCAGAATGATCATTTATGATGATTTAAACCTTGTCTGTGATATAAACAGGACCTGGTAGACAGAGGTATGTATCCCAGAGACTACCCCTTCAAGTGAAGCAGAGTTCCTCCCTAACCCAATTCAACTTGAACAACTGAATGGAGAATGGGAAATTCATTCCTGGTTTGGCACCTGTGACTAATGGATACAGGTAGCCTGTAAATGATTCCCAGGCCCCTGCTTGCACTTATCACGGGTATGACAACTTGTCAGAGATTTGGGATGCATGGCTGAGCTTACAAAGGCCCTTGTGGTCATTAGCCTAGTAAACACCTATGAACCTAGCAGTTACTTGGTTCACTCTGACAATACCATTTTCTGTATACTGTGTTTTACTGAAGCACTATTTTGAGGTATTTAGCAGTACTGTCATTTTTTGAGTATGCATGAACATACACACTTTCTCACAAGATTCCAGTGATAGCCAACAGCCTTACTTCTGTATTTCAGACTAATGGAAACATTACACCCAAAGTTGCTACATAATTGAAGAAATTAAAATCCAGCTTGCAGTTTAAAGCAGTGAATTTAAGAGAAAATACTTTCCTGTGCGACCATCTTTGTAATGCTAAGCGTAGGCTCTACTTGTTCACCTGCAGCACTGAAAGCAGCAATATTTGAAGTAGGTTTTATCTGTAAAAAAGAAAAATCTTCAGATTTATGCAGACTTCATTAAGTACAGACAAGAAAATACATGCAAATATAAGAGAGATGCTCAGATAGTTGGCTCGGGTTACAATTTCAGCAACAAATGCCTATGTACCTAGTAATTACAGCAGTGCTAGAATTAAAATCTAATGGATTCCATCCATTTCATTGTATGGTTCCAGAGTAATCACCAACTGTCAATTCAGCAAAGTTAAACTACCTCCCCATTAGATTCTAATAGAGTCATCTCTAATGAAATGCATGCACAAAACAAGTAGAACATACAGCCACATCAAAGAGCAGTCTTTCCTTAAGGAACAGTAACATCAGTCGCAGAAGCATTAACAAGTTATTCTGACATTAACATCTACAGCAAATCTAAATAAAATGGGGTCTCAGAAGTGAACTGTACTACAGAGTTTCAATAGCAAGAGGACTGCACAATGTGAAAGATGACAAACAGTAAACAGCTGCAGAAATGCTTCCATGTATCCCCAAAACCTAGTTTCCTATTCCATTTAGGATCTTTATGCTTCCCAACAAATCATTCATTACTAAAGTCATAACAAAATGAGTTCCAAAACCAAGTACTGTTACAAGTAGGATTCTGAAAGGCAGATGAGCTCTACAAACTCTGATATCCATACGAACTCTGATATCCATACGGACGCCTATGAATGTGAACAGCTAGGAAAGCTGCAGCCTACCTAGACCTGGCCATATTCACTGTAGTCCTTATGGACAAACAAGCCAACTTAACGATGCCCGAGCAGCAGACTGGTCAGGGAAGGAGAAACCTAGAGCCAGTTACCTGGGTAGAAAAAAACTTCTGCCCCTTGCAGTCTTTGGTTTACTGCAACTACAGAAATTCACCTGAAGAGTTGTACTGAAACAAAATTGAGTCGTCCTGAATTTATAGCTACTTCCTCCTACCTAGAAGTGAAATTATGTCCTAGAATCCTTGTCTATCTTTATGTTCAGTTGTCTATCTATGTTCAGTGCATCTCTTGGAGATCAATACCGTACAATCTTCTGGTATCTGGGGAAGAATGGGCTGCTTATTGAACACCCAAAAGTTTACCTAAGGAATGAAACTGTTTGGGCTGCTTAAATCTAAAATGGGTCTCAAGTCTTTTGCCTCCTTTAGTACTGAAAATACAGCATTACCTTAATCTTCTGCTTGGTTGAATTTCATGTCTCTCTGACAGCAAGTAGAGTGCCTTTCTTCTTTTTGCAATTTTTTTAATGTAATGGGATGTCAGGAAAGAGTAAAGACCGAGGGGAATGGATGACTGCATAACCTTTTTAATATTACAGTAACTACCTGTCCATATGTCCAGACTGATGGTAAGGCACAAAGGAATGCTGCTGGATATATGATCCAAACTGCCTACAAAGTGGAACAGTTAGGCTAGACTTCAGTGACTCTGCTTTTAACTAACAGAAGGTGGACCATTGTCACTAAAGCCACCCTGCTAAGCACCTCTCTTGTTTAATGTATGTGTGTGTGTGTGTGTGTGTGTGTGTGTGTGTGTGTGTGTGTGTGTGTGTGTGTATGTATGTATGTATATATATATATATATATATATATATATATAAAGTTTTTAAGGTAGTTCTAGTTTTATCTAGATTGATAGTTCTGCTGAAATCTTAAGTGCTGAGGGGCTGGTTTGTGCCTCAGGCAATAGGTGTTGCAATACAATTCCAAAAGTTGTCTGTTTTGCTCTCCTCTGTGTTACTCTAGTGACAAAACATCAGGGACAAACGGCAATGGGCTTTGAACAGATGTCAAAAGAAAATTTGGCGTCCTTAACCAGGTTTCATTTACCAGAGCAAGGCATGCCAATGCATCACAATATCATTAGCCTGCACCTTATACTAAACCCTTTGGACTTATTGGCAGATCTCATTGTGATGTGTGCAATGGAGGACACAAGGTACTAATTGGGAGCTTTTAAAGCAGGGATCAGTTTAGCAGCTGATACACTGACTGCTGCATCGTGGTGATGTCCTAACAATGCACGAAAAAAAAATAAATAAATAAGTGGTTTGGGAGGGAGACTACAGCTACTGCAATTGTGATCTATTATGTTAAGTTTTACTTACACAGCTGTACTATGTTCAGCTTTAGATCACTATTGCTGCAGCTATTAGGCAAATTATCATAACTTAACATATAGGGAGGAGGACACGGATTAAGAATCCAGGAACCCCTGGAAATAGTCTGAGTTAAGCCTGTTCTGAACCTAGAAAACACATTCAATTGGCAATGCTTTATTAAAAGTATGTACAGAGGACCAAGCTGCTGCTGCCTCTGTAATACATTTAGTCACCCCCCCCACTTTCCAGACAACCACAAAAGAAGCCAACACCTTGGCAGAGTGGGACCTAACCCAACCTGTAAGTGGCCTTTTATGAAAACCAAAAATAGGCACAAAACTGTCAAAGTTTTCCATTTCTAATACTGCTTGTTCTTTTTTCTTACACTCATAGGTGATGATAGCCGATGGGCGTAAATCTTTCTTTTAGGAAAGCCAAAGTAGTATCTGAGCTGCCTGTGGACACCCAGGGCACAAAGGACTCTTTCTCCTTTGTTCTTCAATTCTAAAGACAAGGAGATTAAACAAATGGCTGAAGGTAAACTACGAAACCACTAAAGGCATAAAAGGATTTCTTTTCAATGAAACCCTGTCCTTGTGAAAAATTAAAGTAGGACTGATATGCCATAAGAGCATGTAACAGATACTCTTCTTGCATAGTCAGACCGAGTAATGTTGTGTTTACTATCAAGAACCTCAAAAATCAGCCTTTTTAGCAGTTTCATGCAGAAGAGTTAGCTTTTCAAGCACAAAGTTTAAGATCCCAAAATGGAGCAACCTGTTTAATAGGTGGATGAACACAAAACTTTTCAAAAAATCCTTGATGTAACTATTGAAAAAGGGAAGGGGGTTCAAATTTAGAAGAGCAGAAGTGGCTGAGTCTTGACTGAAGAGAATCAATGGCCAAAGGACAATAACTCACAAATAATCAAGAACCAGCGTCAACCTGGCCTGGAAAGGGTCATGGTTCTTGGAATGGCACCAACTAGAAAATCTTTTCTACTTAACATATTTGAATTCTTGGTAGAATTTTATCATCCCGTTCAGTATCTGCAGCACATTCCCAGAAAAAAAAATCTAAATTGTATCATCCAGGCTGTCGGCTGAAGAGTTTTCAGGTTGGAGAGTATCACACAGCCCTGTGCTGAGTAAGTAAATCCAGTCTGTGGGAAGCTTGCAGTAACTACTCTTTGACCCAGGCAACAGTGGTTCTCATTTCTTATCTAGCAAAAGGGAGTCACCACCACTACTGTGAAGTTCATCCGACTCTTTAGAACTCTGTACATCTGTGGAAAGACAGAGACTAACATTACTGTCAAAGGGAATGAGAAAGCACCTGTCTTTTAGGCTTGTTTGCAAGAAATTCTGGAGTAGAATTTCTTTAACCATCTGTTTTGAACTTGAGTTGTTCTGCACAGCTGAATCATGCCTGGGAAGACCCCTGGATGCGGTTTCCTGGTCCTGCTTAACTTGTCAGCAATAAAATGCTTCTATGACAAAATGAAACTTGAAGTCCAGCTGAGCTGATCTGCTGACTTTCCAGACTTTCATAGCAAGTCTGCAAAGGGGTAAAACTCACATGCCCTCTGTTTGTGCCTCATTACTGTGGTGAGGTTTGTAATAACTTGAAAAAAAGATTCTTGAAACCACAGACTATTCAAAGCTTTCAAAGTACTTACTATCATCACTAACATTGATATGCTGTCTGTCCTGTTTCACACCCCTTGCACTTTCACTCCTTTAGTTTCAGACCCCCACGCAAAGTACGAAGCATGTTTTGTAAAAGACTGAACAGAAAAAGGGTGACCTAGACAGAGAGAACTGGGCCACCTACCACAATACCAAGCACTGGAATCTGGCAAGATAAGGGGGTGCTGATGCAGAGTCCAGATTGACCTGAATGTTAAAACAGCAGTAGAATACACTTTCCCAAACCTGACAAAGCATTCCAACCTTTTGTCAGATGGAATGGGATTAGAATTAGCAATCTGCTTTATGCAAGCAGTTTTAGACAAAGATCCCTGCAAGGTCTTTTAGATTTAGAAAACACTTGTGGGTCTGAAGTACCTTTTATAACCTAAAATAAGGATAAAACGAAAACGGAGTAAACACCTTCTCGCAGAACAGCAAATGTAATATAAGGAAAAACAAAGTAGAGAAGGTGAACAAGGCAGTAACATCCAGACACTCAAGTAGTAGATGCAGAAAAATTTATACACAATTCACTCCACCGATAAACCACTCTTCAAACGATGAAACTGTAATAACAAAGGCAGCTTTATTGAGTTAAAGCGATGAAACTGTAATAACAAAAGCTGCCTTTATTACAGTTTCATCCTTTGAAGAGTGGTTTATCGGTGGAGTGAACTGTATATAAATTTTTCTGCATCTACTACTTGAGTGTCTGGATGTTACTGCCTTGTTCACCTTCTCTACGTTGTTTTTCCTTATATTACCTTTTATAACCTCTCAATTTCTAGGAACAGGAGGTTGACTTAACATTAACTGCAAGTTGCCATCATAATATCTTGTAATGCAGACAGAACACAAGGGACATCAGATAATGGAAAATCCTGATAATTTGTAAACTTTTGCTACAAAACAGGAATTTGACTTTGTTCCCATTGAAATACCACTTCCATTTAAGTTAAATGTCAGAGAAAAAAAAATAAGTCTTCTGAAGCAGCACTATTTAGAATCAGAATCCTCAGCCTGAGGAGCAGAAAAGTCTCCTTCCAATTCCTGTCCTCCTGACTGAAAATCAGCATCAGAAAGAGAGGGAACTCCTTTCCACTTTGCCGACTATTTTATCATTTTGCAGACTTTATTTTTGGCACTTAACAGACCTTTTGCTTTAAGTAGCTAGCACATAGCATGGACCAGATTCAGATATGCTGAATCTAGACTTATTGCAACACTTGAGCACTATTACAGCCATCTTGCAATAGGCAGGCCCCTGGTCTGCACCCTTGTGCCAGAAGTTTGTAGTATGGGCTCATACAAGTTGGAGATTACTGAACGAAAGCTCACCGTGTGCTTTCTCATTGGTAGTACAGCCTAAAACAGTTTATTCTCATTTGTATTTAAACCTCACGTAGCTGCGCAATGTGCAATTGGGTTTAGTGGGGGCCCTATATACATGTGAATGCCTTGAAAGACATTTTCAACGAAACATATTACTGGAACCTTCCCAAGCTCCCCTGCTACACTCACTGCGTGCAACTCAGTTGTGCACTGAGACGCACTGAAATTTTTTTCACCCCTAGCCTTCAAAAGAATAAGGCCTTTTGTTAATCCTACAACAAACTCTGGTCAAACTAGCCCACTCCCCAATAGTAGCTACGGTAAAAGCTTGGGATAATGGGCGTCAGCTTTTAACCATTTTTCTGACCAACCTGATTGACATGGTATCTTGAGGCAATGTAGTAATTCCCTCATGTACACTGACCACCACTTACTCCTAAAACAAACCAATACAATATGCGAGAGATGCAATTACACTACGAATTTGGAATAAAGTCTCTCAAGTACCAACAAACTGGACATTAAACAGATTGTCAACACACAAGCCTTACTCACACACCCCCACAAAACAAAGGTCAACACAAAAACCCAGATACGTGGGGTACTCAAAAGAAGCCTATCAAAAGATCAGACACCTCCCAAGTGCAAAACACATGAGCACACTGCAAAGTAAACAAAATTCCCTACATATAATCACACACTAGTGTCTCTCAGCAAATAAGCCCCTAAGGCAAAACACCTAAAAACCAAACGTCCTGATCATAAGCGACTCCATAGTGAGGCACACAGATGTCCCTCTCACCAGGCTGAATGAGGAAAAGGTCACAAACAAATGCCAGGATCTGTCAAATCATGCATGCTCCCAAGTCATTCAACAATTACCATTATGACTCTGACAAAGGACACACTGGGGTGAATGACTTGAGACGTACCTCTCTAGACTACATAGAGAGAGAGAGATGACAGAACTCTCAGACTGCGTCCCAGGCAGGTATGTCTCCAGCCCTAAGCAGCATCCTTCCTTGACATAGGATGATGCTACAATACAGACATAAAATGAATGACTTCAACAACTGACTTAGCTTCTGGTGTCAATCTAGGGGGATCCAGTATCCACCAGCATGGGAAGACAAGGACAGACCACGATACTTTTGTCAGAGTTGGTCTTCACCAGTCTCTGCTAGGCTTTGGGGTACTGGAAAAGAGAGGACTCCCCCACGGTGCCTTTTTTTAGGCAATCTCAAAACAAAATTCCCCAATGTACAAAATCCACTCAAGAAAAACTCAAGGTTATTCTGCTTATCACTAGAAAACTAAACTGGAAACTGCACTTCCTGGAAGCACTCCTGACCTTGGAAGATGCAGAGGTCTGTGCGGTCACTGAGACTTGGTTTAAGGCTGCAGAGAGCACCCCAGTCATGCACAACGCCTTCCACTTGATCAGACCTCTAAATGAGTATGAAAGAACCAAAGCTGGAGGTGTATCAGTCTTCATTAAAACCAAAGACACCTTGAGACTAAACAGTATGACTCTTCAGTGACTTCAGGTCCAACTAATTACAAGTTAAACACCCTACCACATCATAGTTAGTTACAGTTCCCTCCCTCCACCATGAAACAAAAGCACAGAGCCTACCTGGACTTGCCAGAGTTGCTCACTATACAACCACACAATTTGGTCATGGGAGATTTCAACTATACTTCCATTGATTGGGCGACATACACAAGCACAAACATGCTCGCCCTAAGGTTCCTAGACTTTGTCAATACAAATGCCATGGAACAGTTAGCCTGCACCCCCACAAGGGGCTGAACTGTCCTGAACTTGGTATTCACCAACATGTGGGGGTGCACTACACTACACCACCCCATGTGCTGTCCCAACTGCCAAGGTCAAACCATAAATTTGTCTCATTTTAAATAGCTATCAGACCAGCCATCCCCACAGAAGCAAAAAAAAAAAAAAAAAAAAAAAACAAACTGAAAAATTTCTCGAAAGTAAGACTACAGACTACTAAGCAATGGTATACAAAGTTGCAATTCTCCTGCTACCACAGCCAGTAATGACTCCTATGCAGAAGAATACACAAATGCTCTGTACAACAGACACAACTGTATATACTCTGCTTTATCTGACTGCTCAAAGCCAGGTCCTCCCTCCAAACAAAACAAGCCACCCTGTTAGACAAAGTATAAACAGGTTACATAACAAAAGAAACTTATCCAAGAAGACGACGAAACTTAGAGGAAAAATGTCCTCCACAGATTGAACAACCAAATCAGATATCTTGTTAAGTCCTCTAAAGCTAGTTATGAAGACAAAGTAACATCCCTGGCCAAGGATAAATTATAAGGCATTCTTTAGCCATATCCAAAATCTAAAAGGGAATGCCCAGCTATGTGCTGAACTTAGTTAGCAGTATTACTCATACTTAGCCTGAGGAAATTGCCAACCTGACAGATGAAGCGCAAACTTCACCCACCTGTCCCCACCAGCCATACCCCAAAGCATTCCTGACACCAGTCCTCTACCTAGTATCTCCAAAGAGCAGGTCATATCCGCACTCTCCAAGGTGGAAAACACAGCATCTGTGGGACCAGATAACATCCCCAAGCTGCTTACTAAACAAATGTAAAACAAGACCTAGAGGAACCACTTGGCACTCTAACCACAACCTGAGCACTAGCTTTGTTCCAGCAAAGTGGAGAACTGCAACAGTAATCCCCTTGCACAAAGGGGAGGGAGGTCCATCAACTGACCCTGGGAAGTAGAGACCCATAATCCTAAGCACTGTGGAAAGAATCATGGACCTCATCAACAAGGACACAGATGACCTGCAAACTCTTGACCCGACCCATTTTGGCTTCATTAAGGGTAGATCATGCTCATTAAGCCTGGTAGACTTCGAAAATGTCACCAAAGCCCTGGAAGAAGACAACACAGTACATACCACCTATCTTGACTTGGCCAAGGCTTTTGACACAGTCACCCACTCAGGTACCATTGAGAAACTCTCCCAGCTGGGGATTAACCCATATATCACTAAATGCGTCTCTCTGAGATTGCCGCTCCTCTTAAATAAAATCCCATTTCATGTGAAGCAAAGCTCCCCAATGACCCTATTTAAGCGCAACTTAGGCAATTGGATGGGAGACCATAAATTCACCCTGGCAGTGGCACATATGTCTCTCATGGACACGGGGAGTTGGCACAGAGACTCGCCCTGCAAATAAAGCCATCTAATCATAATCAATTAGGGAATACTGCTATAACATGGTGAGGCTTGTAAAGGCCCTAGGGTCATTAGCCTAGTAACCTATAAACACATTTTTCTACCAGATGAGTTTGTCAAGCTAAAAGGTAGAAATGAATTCCCTAGCAAATCTGTCTGTCCATAAAGACTAAGAAATTAAAATCCAAGTTAACTTTTTCTCTTCCAAAGGAACACCCTGAAGAAAGACAGACCCAAGACAGGCGTGCTATCCCAAACTCAGGCTCCCCTACCCTGTCCTACTAAAACCACCAGGACTAGTTCTCAAATCACCTGTAAAGGTAATAGCTATAGCCTCAGTGGATGTCTAGCTCTCAGTCCTTAGTGGCAGAGACACACCAGAGGGATTGGGAGAAAAAAGGCAGTCCGAGAACCAAGTCCAGCAGGAGCAATCACTCACCAGCAAATGGGTGAGGGAGATATGGCCCAATATTTAAATTTTCTAAACTTGAATCTTGCGTGTCAATTTGTGAAAAATATTCAACTGACATTAAAAAAGAAAATGGTAAAAATTAAACACACGAGGCAAGGAGACGAACAGAACCGCTGCTGGAAATAGGAAGAAAATGGTAAAAATTAAACATACAAGGCAAGGAGACAAACAGAACCGCTGCTGGAAATACAGATGCAACAAACGTGCCACACAAACTAAACTCTCCAGCTGAAATCTAAGTTAAGAGGACGGAGTCCTAACTACCGTCTCAGTGACCTAAACTGGACTAGCAGCTCAGATGCTTTACGGAGCAGGCAGGGAAGAATAGTTATGCCCGTTCAGATGAGGGTGGAGGGTAGGTCAAAACAGGATGTGTACCTTTCGTGTGTTCTCTTGGAAGAGGGGCAAGGCAGAGTACACATTTGAGGTGGGGGCTTTCAATTCACCAAGCCACCTTATGGTGTCAGCTTTCTTTAGCAAATTAGCTGGAGGGCGCACTCACATGGGGAGCGCACTATGCCCCCTCCATGAAGCTTGCTTTGCTGCCCAAGGGAAGGCAGGTTAGGTGAATTTGAAAAACTCATTGCCAGGATTTCATTCATCAAAAATACTGAATTCTGCCACAACAGGGGCCCCTCTTGACAGCTCCTGTCCTAGGAGAATGAAGACAACCACCACTAGGGAACAAATGGGCCAAAGCTGGTTGGTCAGCATGACGAAAGGGGGAAAAAAGCACAGAAAAAAATCTAAGCTGAAGTACAGCAACTTATCACAAACCACTCAATAACCCTAATGGATCAAAATGACACCACAAAGGCAGAGAGGAAAATACTTTCTACAAAAGTGAAGGAAGGACCGGACTAATCCAGAACAAGGATGGGTGAATGGACACAAACGGTACCTGGAGATAAAAAGTTACTAAATGCACTCATACCACTAATAGTGGTGATAGCCTGAGGCCATTATCTAAAAATCAAGAGAATCAGCATGGCTGAACAGAACTGAAGCAAGAGCTTTTCCTTCAAGGATTGTGAGTAGGGTGAAAGGGATTCAACAGCCTGAGAAAGAATGACTGGGGAACTTCCTGCCAGTCTTGGTCCCGAAAGTGTTAATGAAACTACATTCCTACACTGGCTGCTTACAGTGACTACAGAATACATGAAGTGTGTTTCAGTGCATGAAAAAAGTATTTGATTCTTAGACATTCAGTTATCGTCCCGCTTCACATACCAGCAATATACACCATGATGTATGGGGTAGGACAGAGAAAAACAGGTGTACAAATGGAGTGCAAAAATGTAAAGTTTTCAAAGTAGAATGCTTACTTAAGTTACCATCTATATCAAGGCAGAAGTGCACCCTCAGTGAAAGGAGGGGAAAAATTGAAGATTTATTTTTTTTTGTAAGAGAGGTGTAAGTACACAATAATACAACACATTAGGAGACAACACAGGCACTATGAGCACAGATTACATGAGGAACAGTTTCATTTCTCAGAATCATCATACTTAGGGCAGCGAGGGAAAATAGATAAAGTAAGCAGCTTGCCTGATGCCCTAACCTTTTTAATAATGCTTACCCTGTTATGGTTGGAATTGCAGGTTCTGTTTCGGCTATTAATTTCTGGTTCCACACGTTTTTCATAATCTAAAAATAAATAAATCAATCATGAAACTACAAGCATCAACATAAAAAAGGTAAACTGCTGTTGAGTAACTAGTAGAGACCTTTAAGAGCAATATGATCTCTAGTGCACATATCCAAATACTTGTTTCAATAATCAGTAAGTTACTAGAAAGGTCAGACTAACCAAATCCTGTTCAGTAATCAAAGTCATCAACAAATTAGAACTAGGTATTGATGTACTCTATAAGATGGGTAGCGGCATGGCTTATAAACAGGACATGGCAAGTATACAGCAGTTGGCAGGTGACATTCTTGGTTACAGTTAGGGTGCGTCACAGGGCTCTGTCCTAGGTCCTTACTAGTTTAGATTGCATCTTTCAGACTTAACTTTTTCATCAGAGGTGTTCTACAGTCATGCAGTTACCTGAAATGGGGTAAGCCAATTGCAAGCATTACAGATAAGACATGTCTGCAAAAGAACTTGACTAAATTGACCATTTGGGCACAGGAGAATAATATGTTGATAAAGGGTCTAGGTTATATATTTGAACATTCAAAATGTCAAATACCATATGATCGAGACCATATGGTCGATACTTGAATGTTCGAATATACCATAAGAAAAGAAAAACATACTTTAACTGTGCGAGCGGGGGGGGGGGGGGGCAAACCTCCCTGCACCCCCCCCACTTAAATATGCCAACTCCAAGACCGCACTTCAATGCAGAAAAGGGAAATTCTCCCATTCTGCACTGTACGGCGCCATTAAAGTCAATCTGCGAACACTTAATGTCAATCATATGGTCTTGACCATATGTCGCTCAACATTTCAAGCGTTCATTTAATTGACAGATCCCTGATAAACACATTAAAAATTAAGCATATGACATTTGGGAGACAATTTGAAAGGTGAATATTTAATACAGTAGACCACGATCTAAACTGTAGATTCATTTCAGGACTTGGGTATACGAGTAGATCCAGCTTTGAGTTTTTCTAATATCAGTAACAGAGAGCCAGCAAACTGTAGCATATAGATATTTATTCACTTGAGTGGCTAAACAGCCTTAAATAGGTTCATAGGCAAGTACTAAGCTAACTGCCCTTGTGGGCCATTTTAAGCCTAGCCAATTACCCCATGTAAGAATCAAACCCTGCACCTAGTGTCTCTAAGGCAAACACCTTAACCATTATGCCAACTTCCTCATGATAAAGTAAGCAAACAGACTGGTTTCGGCTATACAAAATGCATAGCCGTTATCAGGAAATAAGCCATTGCTTCTTTTTATAATTTTCCTTAGGAATAAATACTCGGCCATTTTTGGTGGACCAATCAGCCATTAAGCCCTGGTGGAAAAAGATCACCCAACTTTATAATCCATTTCTTTTCTTTATTTAGTATTTGGTGCCATCCCACTTTGTTAGACTTGTTGCCAATAATTTTATCAATCACCATAAATTTGAAAAGTGCATTCTTGTGCAGTGTATTGTTTGTATAGTGCAACCAACCACCAGGTAGACTCATTGCCTCAGGCAGGGGTTCCATTACTGAGCCTCTCTCAATTCCTTACCAAACATCTACAGTCTATTAAAATGGGTCAAGGTCCCGGATACAGGTGTTTCATGTTTCCTTTATCATGGTTTAAGGCTATTTAGCCACTCAAGTGAATAAATATCTATATGCTACAGTCTGTTACTGCAATTTGGATTTTGGAGCCGTGCAATTGCCATACCTGCAGGGGCTACTATTTTCTCATTAGTATTCTCCTTCCCCTGCTGTTGGTCTGTGGCGTGCTGTGCTGCTGGAATAGCATCACTTGTTGAGGATTCGTTATGGTCTTAGTCATGGTCATTGAAGAGTACTCTGCTTCTTAGACACTCTTTGCAACAAGGAATATATTGTGCCATCCACTTTGGTTTCATGCTGTTTGGTCATCAAGAGCTTGTGTGTAGACGGGCTGCCATATTACTGGCTTGTATGGTGCTTTTAGGAGTCTTTTTGCATTTCACAAACGTACGGGTGAATGGATTTTTTGTAAGTACTCTGTCTCTTAACTGTTCTGGTTATAACTCTGGGTCTGGAACCAGTATTTGCAAGACTGATGCCAATTTAAGAGTTTTACACAAGGCACATTGAACGGGGACACAATTGGAAGCTGATCAACCGGGCACACAGCTTGTGGGTCTCCTCAAGTGCTTAATTACATTATTGGAAGAAGAATCTGGGTTCATTATTTATTGACTGGAAGTGTTTTTTTTTGAAGGGGCACTATACACTGAATATCAGGTTTGGCAATATCAGGGTTTGGAAGGATTATTTCCATGAGAACTATTTGATTTGGATCCATCATTAACTAAACATTGAGGGCGAACCAGGCCGAAGAAATGGATACATCTGTAATAGCGGTTATCGCCAACAAATCCTACCAGCTGAAGTTTGATCTTTTTGTGACTTTTTAACTGATTATTTACTATTATGACCTATTATAAGCCCCAGGGCTTTAGTTGTACCTACATATATGCCAATTACAGTATTTGATTTAGGTTGAACATGTAGATAAGCTGTGTGTTTGTGCAAACTGGAATAGCATTTTATGTCTTTCTAGTGTTGAATACATGATTTAAATTGCCAGCAGATTAAGTTTCTGATTACATTGGGGCTCAAACTGTATGCTATATATGTGGCAACATCTTTAACTGCATTGTCTGGTCTTTGGGCCTACTAATATAGTTACTAGTTACCATATTTCACTGATGGTATGTATGTAGTGAACTAAAACAGGTGATCTATGAGGCTGTACAAATGTATACATTATTTACTTTCTTTTTAACGCCGAGAATATGTTCTACCCATTAGTGAACCAAGCTTTTTGATTCTATTGAATTTAAACTGTGTGCGATTTATGTACGAACACTTTCTGGTGCATTTTTTGCCCCTAAACGAACAGAATATTAGATTGGTTTCAACCCTTTGGACAATTTCATAAGCAGGCATCGGTACTTTGTTAATGGAAGAGACATACTGTTTTTGTGGAGATTACGAACCTTTTTTTTTTTTATAAAAAATACATTTTTGTATATGAATCATAATAGGTATCGATGCTAATATATTCATATGACGTCTTCCTGTTGGTTATCTTGCTGTTACTTGCATTTACATGCAAGCATACCAACGTATATTTAACTACTTATTGTGAACAGCTAGTCTTATTACTGTATTGTACTGAGTACAATAAATACACGAAGATAACTGTTTCAGTTAATACATTTTACTATCACATTTGTCTTTTCAGATCTACAAGCATGCAACACAGATACTGTCACAGCTCTCTATGGCAAATACCCAAAGCTTGTTTATGCACAGTTACATTTATACCAGAAGGTCTGGTATTTTTATCAAAGTCTGATGTAATACAGTTCTTTCTTTAACAGTTTTTCTTTGTTCTTCTAATTTATGATTAGTCCTTGATTTAAGCTCGGTGGTCCAATGAAACTCAGTTATCTGAAAAGTACAGTTTTGTACCTACCATAAATGTAGATGTTCGAAGATCCACATTGCTGCAGTCCTTACACTTGGGTAGTCCGCTGTCCTCAATATCGGTCAAGGCGCATTAGACTGACATCAGGACGCCAGGGTACAAATGCGCATGACCGGCGTCATATCCTCAGTCTTTTCTGCCCCAGATGTCAGAAGACCCTAACAAGAAGGTCAAAACCCAAAGACAACAAAACCAAACCAACCACCTAGCACTAATAATATGTACAATATATACAATATACACAATATTTACAATCCAACCCACACAACCGCCTCTAACTACAGAGGGGAAGGAGGGAGGGTAAATTGGACTGCAACAATGTGGATCTTTGAACATCTACATTTATGGTAGGTACAAAACTGTACTATGTTCTTCATCTCACATTGCTGCAGTCCAGAATCCCAAAGCAGAGGTAAGGAGGATGGCACAACTATAAATGCCCTGTAAAATAGCAGTGGCAAAACCAGCCCTAGATTTAGAGTAAAGTGGAAGGTGATAATGCTTAGAGAAAGTATGCACAGAACTCCAAGTAGCTGCCTCCAAGATATCTTTAGTTGCCACCCCCTAAAAAGCTGTTGAAGTGGCAGTAGCCCTAGTGGAATGAGGCCTAATCCCAGCTGGAACCTCCTTGCCATGATGGGAATAACAGAAAGCAATGCAAAACAATCCACTTTGAAATAGTTTGTTTTGACACAGGCTTGCCCTGAGAAATCAAAGCAAAAGAAACGACTGCTGAGACTGACTGAACCCTTTAGTTCTGCTCAAATAATATCGCAACTGCCTGTGTATATCCAAAGTGTGCAAAATCTTTTCCTTTTGGGGTTTGCATAAAAGGTAGGCAAATGAATAGTTTGGTTTAAAGACACACTAGAAACCACTTTAGGCATAAAGGAAGGGTTAGTGCAAAGATACCCTATCCTTATGGAAAATTAAGAAAGGCTCAACTGCCATAAGGGCCTGTAATTCAGAAACCCTTCTCACCGAGGTAATGCCTAACAAAAACGCAGTCTTCCATGATAAATATTTCAACTCAGCAGTAGCTGCAGGCTCAAAAGGTTGTAGAGTGAGTTTCTCCAACACAAAATTGAGATCCCAAGCAGGAGTAGGAGCTCTCCGTGGGGGTCTTATATTCTTTGCCCTCTAAGGAATTGCTTAAACAAAGGATGAGAAAACAATGGTGGGTCACAATCATAGTGAGCAGAAATTGCTGCAGCATGAATCTTAATAGAAGAGAAGGACAAACCTTTGTCCAGTAACTCAGTAAGATATTGAAGAGCCACACTTAAATTAGGCTTAGAAACATCAAATGCTTTTGCTGCACTCCAAAATAAAAATCTCTTCCATTTATCTCACTTTCCTTGTACTAGGCCTTCTGGCTTCCAAAATAACATTCAAAACTTGCTGTGGAAGCTGAAACCTCCAGGGTTTAAAACAGAATATGCCAGGCTGTCAGGTGAAGAGAGTGAAGTTTGACATTGAGTAAATGACTGTTCTCCTGAGTCAGCAGGTGTGGAATCGAAGGTAAAGGCCATGGAGGCTCAGACTTCTCAGTAGTGGGTACCAATGCTGTCGAGGCCAATCTGGAGCTATTAAAATCATCTTTGGCTTGTCCTGTCTGACCTTCAGAAGTACCTTTGGGAGGAGAAGATTGCTCCAATTGAATGAAAGAGCATCCACTTTCCAAGCTGTGGGATGAAAACTTTTGTGCAAAACTTTGGCAGCTGGTAGTTTAGTGGAGAAGCGAACAGATCTATGTCTGGAGCTCCCATGACACTGTCAATTTCTGAAATACATGAGGATCCAATTTCCACGGGATCCATAATTTGTCTGCTCAACACATCTGCTAAGGAGTTCTGTGCTCCGGCAGAAACCTTGCCTGAAGATTTAGCTGTAAACTGAGAGCAGTCTCCCACAAAATCATTGCTTGTCTGCACAGAGGATAAGAATGTGTTCCCCTTGCTTGTTGATGTACCACATGACAGTTGTGTTGTCTGTTAGAATCAACACCTGCCCTGGAAGAAGTAAATCCTTGAAAGCTATTAATGCAAATTGGACTGCTAACATCTCCTTCAGGTTGATATGTAGATGTAGAAGTCTGGCAGGCCACGTGTCTTGTATCCACTTTCCATTTAGATGAGCTCCCCAAGCTTTGTCTGAGGCATCTGTCGTTAGAATCTGACTTGCCTCTGGCGGGTCACAGAGAGTCCCTTGTTTAGGTGACATTACTCAGCCCACCACAAAAATTCCTTTGAATGCAAGGTATTATCTGAATGACAGTGTCCAAATCTTGGCAGTGCTGTGTCCATACATTTTTGAGATACCATTGTAGCTTCCTCATATGCAGTTTGGCATTGGGAAGCACCAGAATACAAGATGCCATGAACCCCAAGGCTTGAAGGACTGTCCTTGCAGTCAGCCTGGACTGATGAGACAATTGATGGAAGTAAAGAGAAAGATTCTTTTGTTTGTCCGGGGTCAAAAAGGCCATCTGGGATGCTGTATTCAGTCTCACACCCAGAAAGCACATGTCCTGAGAGGGTACTAGACTGGTCTTTATTTCGTTCACAGAATACCCCAGGCATCTTAGCACTGCTATCACATAGTGTAGATGAAGAAGCTCTTCTTTTCCTTGAGCCAGAATCAGACAATCGTCCAAATAAGGATAGATCTGTATTCCTCTTAGTCTGAAGAAAGCTATCACTGGAGCCAGAACCGAATACTCTGCGCAGTAGATAAGCCAAAGGGCAATGCAGAGAACTGATAATGAGAAGTCCCAGCCCGGAAACGTAGATACTTCCTGCAACTTAGCCTGATAGGAACATGAAGGTAAGCCTCCTTAAGATCCAGAGTCACCATCCAATGATCTTTGCCCAGCAGAGGTAAAAGTTGTTGTAACGTCAACATTTTGAACTTGGGAATGTCCAGATAAGTGTTGAGGATAGATAAATCCAAAATTGGTCTCCACGTGTTCCCCTTCTTTGGTACTAGGAACAGGCGAGAATAAAATCCTAGGCCCACTTCTGACAGAGGGACCGGCTGAATGGCTCCTATTTGGAGCAGCAGAGAAATCTGTTTGTGAGCCTCTATTCTTTGCTGAGGAGGAACGTCTGGCATGCCTTTGAAAGGAGGCAAGGTATGGAAATAAAACCTGTAACCTTGGTGTATGATATCCAATACCCATCTGTCTTGGGTAATTAAACTCCAATTTTCTTTGAAAAGTGCCAACCTTCCTCCCAAAGGTGCTGCCAGTCGAGAAGACTCTGGCAGCTGAAAAGGTAGGTCATTGGGTCTGTTAGGACTGACCCCTGCCCTCACCCGAAGACTGTGCAGGTGAACTCCCTGTTCTAGGCCTGAAAGAGCCCTGAGCTCTGCCCCTACCCTGGGAATCATAAGAAGGATACGTCCACCCCTTAGTAGGCCAATTTCTGCTAAACTTCGGAGGCTGAACCTGCAAAAAATCTTTAACAGTCTGCATAGACTTAGCCTTGTCTTCCATTTTCTTTAAGACTGCCTCAACAGGTGAACCAAATAACACATCAGATTGTAAAGGAGCATCCAAAATCCTTGTCTTAACATGGTCAGATAAATTCTGATCCCTCAGCCAGGCATGCCTGCTCATGGAATGGAGGGTCTCTGAAAAAGAAAAATCCTCAGGAGGAGAAGCAGCATCAGAATCAGAATAAGGAGAATACTCCTGCAAGTCTTCAGCCGAAGACTCTGAAACATCTGAAGCCTGCTCAAAACTCCCCAACTCAGGTTCCACCCTAGGCCTCTTATCAGGAGGGGGCAAAGAACCTCTAATTAAGGTAATCAAATCTTCTGCCATTTTAAGCATATGCTTCTTGGGCACAGATCCTGAAGAACTAGGAGTGACACCAACTGAAGCTAAACCTGGCCTGCCTCTGGGAGAAGCCTTGGAAACAGAAGGCCTAACCACCCTAGGAGGGAGTACAGTAACCTGAGAAGCCCCTTCAGCCTGACTTGCCTCCTGAGAGGCCACATCCTGCAACAACAAGGTCTCCCCCTGGGCCTCCAGTGAACCCTCCGGTGGAACCACCGCTCCACAGATACCTCTAAAGAACCTACCCTGGGCTTAGCTGCTTTATCCTTGCGCTTCTTTGAAGAAGCAGCATCCGGCATAGTGTAATTGCACCGCTTCCCAAAGACTAACCTGGCACAATCTAACCTTCTCTTAATAGTTGAATCTAGCACAAAAGCGACACCCAACAACGTCGTGCTCAGGCCTAAACAAGGAATACACAAGGTATGATAATCTCTATATCTGTTTCCCACAAGAAATACAGTTATTCCCTTTTCTGACATCCGGTAAACCACTGAGGCAAAAAAAGCAAAATATTCTAGCGAAGCCAACTTTGACTCTGTCTGAAACTCGAACTCGAAAAATTTCCATCGGACCATGAAAAGACTGAGGATATGCGCATTTGTACCCTGACGTCCTGATGTCAGTCTAATGCGCCTTGACCGGCGTCATGATATTCGACTGAGGACTACCCAAGTGTAAGGACTGCAGCAATGTGAGATGAAGAACATCGTGGTGTTCCAGCACTGATGTTCCAACTTTCTTGCTTGATGTTACATCTCTACTTCGTTGATGTCCTTCCAGCTGCCATCTGCATAGTTTTTACAGACTCTCAATAACATACTCCTTTACATGGATGCCTTTTTAATTTGTTTGAGGAATGGACTAAACTTCAGTTAAAGAAAAGACTGCATTTCTTTCGTTAGCATCACTTACAGCATTTATAACTTTGCTTATATTTACAATCATAACTTGAGTTATTGTAACTCTTTGTAACCTGCAGCATATAAACTATTGTAAGCGGTTGACTCCTAAAACCGCTAACACAGGATGCATTAACCAATTTAGCAATTTGGTCCCAGATGATTACCATCCTCTGAATAGGTCCTATCAATTATGGGCAGGATCAGCTTTTGTTTTTGTCTATTATTAACACTGGGTTATTTGAAACCACACATACAAACTGTGGTGCCACTTCAACATTTTGAAATTTGAAGGCAATTTACACATTTTGTTTACTTTATAAATTTAGATACATTAGTACTAAATTGTAATCTATCAAAGATATTTGTAATGACTTACTAAATATTAGGATTTTATTATGCTTGTAAATGTACAATCTGAGATATCTTGTCCTACTATTTTTATACCAAGCTCTTTTAAATCTGCATTTGGCATTTTTAATATTAAAGTGGAATTTTTGTTTTGGTATTGTTGTCCTATCATAGTACAAGTGGATGGTATTTTTATCATTTGATCTGTATGAAGTATTGGCCTGTTACCAAAAATGGCAAGTATTTTAACCCATGGTTACTGTGTTTATACAAATAAAAACAGTATTGTTAGAAATCATACCCTTTTTTTCCCATTGAGTTTATTTTTGTGTTAGTCTACACACTGACATTTTTGCATGAGGTCTTCCCTTGTTACAACAGGTTACATTTTTAGGGGGTAATGTACAGCATCTAATAGAGATAGAGCTGTTTATTGTAATGTTTATGTCAGTCTTCGATTGTTTCTCTTATGTATGCCTGACCTTGTTTAGCTAACCATGCTGTTATATTTGTGTTAAATGTTATCCTCCCAAAGGTACATGATGTATGCTTTTTACAACTGAAATTGTCTTGTGTTCCATTTTGTGTAGCATTTTCCTAACCAAGCTTTATTCGTGAAATATTGTAATTCTCTGTTTTGATGTTCAGAAAGATGCGAATGACATGCAGATGTCTGTGTTGAATGGTGCATGCATTGTCTCGCAGTTGCATTTTTATCTATAGTCCTTGAAGCAGGTTTCAGACACTGAACATTCAGCTTGTCCAAGCTGTACCAGAATATATGTATGCTAGCAAACAGAAATACAAGTATTATATTACAGCAACAAATGTGTATATGTATCTAACTAGCAAATAGATATGTTTAAAAATGTATAAATGCATGTGCACATCTATCACTGTATACATCCCCTCTGTTTTATTTTAAATACAAACTGTCTACATTAGTATGTACTTTTTAGTCACGCTATACTGCTATTAACTAGAAACACATTGGGAAACAAAACCTTTAGTTTTCTTTTAATACAGCAAGTTAACACAGTTACATATTGGCAACACTGACGACAACCATTACTATTAGAATTGGATGAATCTGAATATGACTATACAGTGATTTCCTATACTGTAATTTATTGACAATACTTGAGGCTTTTATTGCAAAGGCATTGCAGTCTTTTTTGGAAAAAAAACATGTCACAAATGTCAAGCTTTGACTTATTATACATATAACACTTTAATGCAAAATTGCCTAGTTACATAGATAAACTATTTACAATATACTGCACAGAAAACACTTGCTTGTACAGATTGTATTAGTATACACATGGCCGTAATGTACACAGGCCAATTTACAAACTTCACATTAAACTGAAGCCTGCTACATACATTTTGCAGTACGGTTTATACAGTTAGTGTAAAAACGGATAAAGCTTTTGCTGTTGCCTATACTGTGAAAGTTATAGTAGGAAATGCTTTTACCTATTTTGAAAAGACGTTTACTGTTACTACCAGCTATTTGTACCCTCCCGTTTTGTAAAGGGACCTGTATAATTTATTTTAACTGTATACCATAGGCCATGTACTGACTGTACTCTATGTAGTATTTAATTGCAAACAGATTTGTACCCTCCCTTTTTGTAAAGGGACTTGCATTTTTATTTTAGCTGCATACTATAGCCTATGTACTGACTGTACTCTGTGTAGTATTTACTTGCAAACAGATTATGACATGTATGCACAATTGTGATGTTTTATTACAATTACTACACAGGATTTTTGTAGACCTTTGTGCTTTTTGCTTAATGCTGTACGTGATTACTTAAGGTTTTAGAAAAACATAAGCCATTTAGCCAGGCAACCAGTCTTGTTTCATTTGACCTTATAAATTTCAGCACTAGTAACATTTTATCTTGTACAACATTCCTTGTAACTATCCATTCCAGCCTGGAAAGATTTGGTTTCACATTACTTACTTTTTTTTCCTTTTTGTGCATTCCAGACGTTTAACCCATAACTCCTTTAGCACTTAATCGTACCTTCAGTCATTCGTTAATATACTTGCAACTTGATATTAGAATGAAGTTGTAAAACTCTTAGAATTATAACAAACATTCGTAATTTGCTTAACTATGCATAATACTGCTTTTGAATACTGTTTTTGCTTGAGTCTTTGCTACTTTTAATGCTGTTATACAACTACAAAATATGGTTAAGAAGCAAGAGAGATATTGACTTAACTAACATGCTTAAAAGAAATATATTTACACTATCTACATTTGCTGAATAAGAAGAGCTAGACAACTGACCATCTACACGAGTCCCTATAAACTGCAAGACTTGAACTGGTTGACGTTGTGACTTAGCCAGATTGACAGTAATTCCCAGACAGTGATAGTGGTAGCAAGTAATTCCATGGCTCTTTCCAGAACATGCCTGGTAGGTGCAGTAAGCAGCCAGTTGCCTATGTAAGGAAATGCTCTGAATCCAGGCAGTCTTAGATGAGCTACCACTGCCATGCATTTGGTGAACACTCTGGGGGCTGTGGTGAGACTAAAGGGCAGGGCTCTGAATTGGTAATGATCAGCTCGCAGCCAGAAGTGTAGGTATCTTCGAGAGCACCTTTTCATTTTGATGTGATAATACGAGTCGAAGATCAATAGGGCATATCCAGTCATCCTTCCGTAGTAGGCAGAATGGACTGAATCGTGCCCATCCAGAACTTAGAATTCTTTACAAACTGGTTCAGATAACCAAGATTCAAAATGGGTCTCCACTCCCCTGTTTTCAATGGCACTAAAAATAACCTTGATTAAATCCCAGATCCTCTCTGATCTGGGGGGACCTCTTGGATGACTCTTGTCCAGCAGCTTTTCAATCTCTCGAGCTGCTAACTCCCCATGGGGTAGAACGTCAAGAAGACATTTCCTTCTCCTTTGGGGAACTTGTAAGGGAAATAAATATCCTCTGGATATGATCCTTTGCACCCATAAATCTTTTGTGATGGCTATCCACACTTTTAGGTACAAAAACAAGAGGTTCCCCGACTGTCTTCAGAGAGGAACAGTCAGGCAACCTTTCAAGATGCTGAAAGGATCCATCAGAGAAGGAATCTTGAGGCCCTTGATTCAGAGTACGCCCTCAGATGCACTGGCAGTGCTGCCTTCCATTGCAACTATTCCTCCCTCTGTCTGTGGGAGAAGTCTCCAGGTACTCTTGGAAAGGCCCTGGAGATTTCCGGAACCACAACCTTTCACCATGTTAAGGGTCTCTGCAGGGTAGCAAGTCAGATTCCCATGGCAGACCAGGTCTTTCAATCTTTAATCACCGCATTAAAGCGTCTGTTGGCTCAAAGATCATCCAAAGGAAGCGCTGATGACACCTTGAAAGGCTCTGCAAAAATTGCACACCTGCATCCAGGCATGTCTCCTAATGGCTATGTCTGAACCGGACACCCATGAGGAACCTTCAGCTGCATGCAAGATTAACCTCACTGACACATTAGTAATGTATTGCAGGGTGGCCAGTTGTGTAGAAAAGGACTTTCTCTGCTATGGACCCAGGGGTGGAGTAAGAGTTCCTACACTAAGTCCCTCTGTAACTTAATGAAATGTGCCAGGTAATTCAGCAACTATAAAGCAAAATGCTCTGAAGTATACACTTGCTTCCCAAACCTCTCAATACCGTAGATTCCCTATTAGGGGGGCTGGACAGTGGAGCTCTGTTCAGCTAGCTCCTTTTTAGTAGCTGCTGCACCAACCATAGCACCTACATGAATTCCCTTGGTCCAGTACTGTGTCAGAAGCGCCGAAATTCTCCAGACGTTTGGGGATCAGTTCCATGCAGTCTGGCTCCTTCCATGCTCTGCGGGAGACCAGGTCTATAAGCTCATCCATAGGTGGGGGCAACAAGATGTAGATGGTCCAGACCCGAAGGCTTCTAAGAACACAAATTCTTCCTGGGAAGGGTTTTGGGGGAAGACCAACCACCTTTCTGGCTCTCCAAGATGTCTCCAAACAAGATGTCCTCCGGTGGAGATCTAGGGGACCCTTCCTCTTGGTCAGAAATTGGTGTCTTCTGTGAGGGATTCCTGCAGGGAATCAAAGTGCCTCCTCTTGCAGGACCTATTCGAAAGAGGCTCTTCAGTAGGGTGCTCTGGAGAGGTGTCAGAAGTGGGGAGTTCCCTGACAGAAACTGCTTGGAAGCACATCTGGGCTGGCTGTCCCTGAGGTGCAAGTAGAATAGACTCAGACACAAGATCTGAAGATGGAACAGGGAATGGATCTGATGGCACAAGAGTTGAAACTGCTCTGGGGTGAAAGAAAACCCTCCACCACCCTGAAGGCAGAAGGACCAGGGGAAGCAGAAGACAATCTGACCAGAGAAGACACTCCTGGAGTAGACAATCTAAGGCCCTCCCTGACTCATGGTTTTGAAGGAGGAGTCAGAGCACAGCTGTCAAGTGCCAAAACCCCCAGAGGTGAAGTGACGGCTCTAAAAGCTTCGGAGTCTAAGCCAATCCCTCTGATCTGACAATGCACTGGCTCTGAGAAACATCATGCTCCAAAGATGTAGGAGGTGACTGGATCAATAAAATTGCCGGAGTGGAAAACAGAAGAATCTTCTGATCAGATGATTTAACTCTCAGGGATCACAGATCGAAGGGCTCCAAAATGGCAGGCTGGACTGGAGAAGGAGCGGTATCAGGCTGAAAAGGAGATCTGAGGCATGACTGAGCGGACAAGACCCCCATCTGGATCAGTGTTCTGAGGAATTTTATCAATGGAAGTGCAGACGTTGACTACACAGAGTGTTTTCAGTGCTCCTTGGGCTCCTTTGATTTGTGAGGGGAGGTTTGATCCTCTGAAGAAGTACCAGCTGAAAGAGCAAAAGCCAGGAGGAGACCTTAAGTTTTTTTTTTCCTGTCGCTAATGGTCCTGGCATTAAAGGCTGCACAAATGGAGCAGGTGGTGTCCCAGTGTGCTAGGCCCAGACAATAAACACACTCACTGTGGGCAGAGTTGGGGATCTTATGCCCCCAGGAAGTCCACTTTTTGAACCCAGTAGGCCTATCAGGAAGTTTTTTCTTTTTTTTTTTGGTAAGTTAAGTTATACAGTCATACAGATGTACTGTATAGTTGGAAAAAAGGAAATTTTAATACCAACAATGGTATGACAGAAAATACCTCAAAGTAAGAGGCAGAAAAGTAAACCACCAAGATGAAAAAATATTTCCACAAGCAAGACCCAATGGATATAACAGCATTCAGAGATTAGAAAAGTCTGATAGGATCAAAACCCAATCAGCTAAGCAACTACTACTACAATGAAAACATAATTTTAAACTAGGTACTAACTTTTTTTGTTAAACTATAGAAAAGATACCTGAAGAAATAAAGGTAAAAATGTGGACAAAAGCTGTCAAGAATCACCACTTAACTGAGAGTTGATCCCGGAGGAATGTCTCATTTAGCATAGTAAACAAGCTCTAGAAAGGCAGTAGTGTTGGTAGTGCATTATGGGAGATGGAGAAACTTGAGTCTTGGGGCCAAAGTCTATATTGCCAGTTCTGGGTCAGTTCATGTCTGATGTACCAAACTGTTGAAATAAACAGGAAAGTCAACACTGAATCTTAAAATTATCCTCAAGAAAAATGCTTGCTCCAGGAACCTGAACAATTTCTGCAAGCGAGGAACATTCTTGAAATCAGAGTAACAAGATGAAGCTGGCAGGCCACAGGTCTCAATGGCAAAGTTAGATGGTTCATCGTACGAAGTGGGTAAGCTAATAGCAGTGACCATTAGACATGAATAGACAAAACACAAGAGGCACACTAATGAAGCCTCATACTGGTTTGTTTTTCAGCTGTAGTGTCCGATTTGTATACTAGATGTTGGGGTACAGAGACTTTAGGAAGAAGAATGACAAATTAAAGGCTTGGTTAAGGGAGAATTCAACATTAAGGAAGGATTACTTCACCTATCCTGGTGAAGAAACAAAGCAGTGTTCTCTGCACATTAAGGCCTGCAGTTCAGAAATTCTCCTAGAACAGGTTCCTTGACATGAACCAGAACGTAGGAGAACCAGCTAGTTCAAACTGTACCATGATTAGTTCTACTCGTATATAGCCTTGGTCTAAAATGAAGGGAGCTTTTAATGAACTGTAACAAAAGCATAAAATACATGGATAGAGCCAGGTTTAGAAAGGATAAATAGCAACAGCATTCACTTTTTACAGGTGTACAAGCAAAGTCAAATTTATGTAGAAGTGACCATATTACAAGACAATTACACCATAATATTACTTGAGCCATGGTTCCTGGACTGGCATCAGATGGAGAATCATTTCTCTTTAGGTAAGCAAGATTTTCTAGAGTTGGTTTCTAGTCTCCCTCAATTTTTATCATGTCCCCCAAGTACGTGTGTCCACCTAGAATCAATGTGTAACCATCCAAGCTGTCAGAGTGGCCTGTATGGAGTGCAAGAGGGACTCCTGGTTCTGAATCACCATGTCTGCACACTGAAGCAGTGTGGACTACTCAGAAGGGGCAACTACTGCTACCTGTCAAAAAGGTGCATCAGAACCACTTTAGGCTTTGCTTCCTTTATTCAGAGTAAAACCCTGGGGATGAAATTTTTAAGTTATGTACTTGCATAACTTGGAATCTGTGTTGTCCAGTCTCATTCTGATTCACGCATGGTCATGGATCTGATCCCTGGATCCGGCTCTGCCACCTTCTCCAGACTTTTGCTCCCAGGCTTGAGCTCCTCCCTCTACTCACAATCCTTTGTAGTAAGCACAGCTACCTCAGATCAAGCCCATTAGCCATAAGGAAAAGGAGAAACAACCACCCAGATGCTCAATAATGAGCAAAGGTTCCCGATAGTGCTTCTTAGATCCTCCAGAAAACATTTTTCTAGCTAGGGGGATGGATGAGAGGGAAGGAGAAACATAATGAGAATGGACAACACAGATGCCAAGTTATGGTAAGTACACAACTTAAAAATCTGTTTATGTCCCTCTCATTCTGATTCACTTATGGGTCAGATTCCCAGCTACATTTTCTCTTGGGTGGCCTCAAGGAAGGCTACACCAGAGCACTGTCAAGCCAAAAGAAGCTCTGCTTCTGGAGACAATGTCACAAATGTAAGGGGATTTAAACCAAGGGGCTGCTGCACAGATGTCATCTATTGAAATTCTGGATGAAAGGCAGAAGATGGAGCTACAGATCTAGTTGAATGTGCTTTAGGGGGGAGTAGTTAGCTTCAAATTTTTATCATATAGTAAAGAAATGCAATTAGTAATCCACTTTGCAAAGAGTTATTTTTCATTACTGCATGCCCCAGGTGATTAAGCGAAAAGGAAGCAAATAACTGATCTGACTTCCTGAGCGGTTTAGTCCTGCGAAGATAGTAATGTAGTTGTCTATGAACATCCAATAAATGCAACATGTACTCCCCTTTACTGGAATAATTGGGAATGAAAACTGGTAATTGTATGGTCTGATTAATGTTTGACTCTGTAGCCACTTTAGGTATAAAAGGATGGACTGGCACGGATGGAAACTGTTTTTCTGGAAAATAAATGTGAGGTGGTCAAGAAGAAAGGGCTTGTAATTCAAAAAATTCTTTTTGCTGAGGTGATGGCAATTAGAAAAATAGTTTTCCAAGACAAAACATTTATGACACAATCGCTAGCTGGTTCGAAAAGCTTCTGAGTTAGGCCTTGGAGAATCGGGGAAAGATCCCAAGGAGGAGGGGGGTCTTTGATAGGAGATCTGAGAAAGAAAACCCCTTTCGTGAAAGCTCTACATAACTTTGAAGAGGTTACAGATTCTGCAGATGGGTCATAGTGGAAATTGGATATGGCTGCCAGTTGAAGCTTGATCATGGCAAAGCTGGAGCCCTCTGAACTGGGAAGCAAGAAAGGCGAGGATGTTCGAACAGAAGCCGAATAAGATCAGTGTTCTTTAGCAGCCCAAATAGAAAATCTGTTCCACTTGCTTTTGTATACTTTTTTGGTGGAGGCCTTTTGAGAAACTAAAGCAATACTCTTTACTGGAGAAGAAAGCCTGGACCCCTTGACAATCATTACAACTGGAGAAACCAAGCAGTTAGCTTGAGAGTGGGCAGATCTTGACGGAATCCCAAGGATGGATGGGTTAGAAGATCCTGGTTGGGCTCCAGTATCCAGGGAGGACACTTCAGATGAAACCAGAAGGGGAACCAAATCTGGATGAGGCTAATAAGAGGCAATGACTATTACAGTGCTCTTCAACCACTGGGCTTTCAGAAGCAATTTTGGGATCAATGGTGGTGGTGGTGGGGGGTGTAAGCATAATGGAGACCGGAGGGTCTATCGTGGACTACAGAATCCTTCAGGGACTCACCAGGTGGGGTGGGATCAGCGAGAAGTACTTGCTGCACTTGCAGTTGTGGTGGAAGCAAAGGGAATGCAGCAAGCAAGACCCCAATGGCCAAAAATCTGATTTGCCACTGTTTAGTGGGACCACTTGTGGAGCATCAGAATGGACCTGCTGAGTTTGTCCACCAGCACATTAGTTTTCCTTGGTATGAGAATTGTAATGAGAAAGCAGTGTGAAGAGATTGCCCATTCTCAAACTCTCATGGCATCTCTGCAAAGGGGGCAAGAACGGGTTCCTCCTTGTTTGTTGATGTACCAGACAACTGGCATGCAGTCTGTGTGGATTGCAATAGTCCCCCAGAGGGAAAATGTCCTGAAAGGCTTGCAAGGAGAGAAGGAATGCTCATCTCTAGGACACAGATATGCAGTCTGGCCTCTAAGTGTCCATGTGCCTTGGACACTCTTCCCTTTGAAATGCCCCCCAACCCAGCTGGGAAGTGTCTGTGGTCACTGTGGCTGTGGGCAAGGGAAGAATGAATGCTCTGCCAAATGGCAGGTCAGAATGTATCCACCATTCTAGGTGGGTTCTGCAAACTTTTGTCAACTTGATAGAAACAGACACTGCTGAAGTCTAGACCACTGTACAGCCAAGGTCCACTGCAGAAAACTCATAGAACCTTCCCAGATGAACTAACATTATGGCAGCCACCACAGATCCAAGAGCTCGAAGAATAAGCCTAGCAGAGGGAGAAGGAAGATCTAGTAAAGTCTGGATTCTGTTTCTCAAGGTGACTACCCGATGTAGAGGCAACGATGCTATTTGGGTAACCGTGTTCAGCTGAGCCTCTATAAAACTCCCAAGGATTGAACTGGTATTGGCTGTGACTTGTCCTGATTTATTATGATACCTAGGACATCTGAGATCTGCAACAGGTAATCTCTGGCATGAGATAATTGATGCCTATTTGGGCAGTTAGGAGACTGTCATCTAGATATGGGAACACCCAAAAACCCAGCAGTCTGACATGAGCTGCAACCACTACCGTACATTTGGTAAACAACCTGGGGGCTGAGGTGACAGAAAACACACCAAACAAGAAATCACCGATTCCAAAAACATCCAAGATATGATATAAGTTGTATTCATTTCATAGATAATTAATGTGCTTGGGCATTAAGAAAATGTAATTGCAGGTTAATTGATTGTGATAAATTAAATGATGTCATTATATATTGAGGATGTAATACATTTGAAATTGTTCCACTGAAGGCGAATTGCCGAGTTACCAGAACGTATGGATTATTAAATGGAATTTCATACATCCTGAATTTGATTATTTTCCTTCCTTTTGCCTTGTTTTCTTGGAGGCTGTGGTGATAGGAAGGGCAGGGCTCTGAATTAGAAATGAATGGCTCCTAGCTTGAAGCGCAAATGACTTCTGGAGTGCTGTATTTTTGTGAGATATTTTATGTGATAGAATGGGTCCTTCAAGTCCCCAGAGCACATCCAATAGTCCTCTTCCTTAACAATGGAAGGATGGACTGTACCCATAACCATCCAAAACTTCCCTTTCTTTACATAGAGGTTTAGTTTATTTAGCTCCAAGACTGGACTCAAGTCCCTGGTTTTCTTTGGCACTAAAAAGAAGCAGGTGTAACTTTTGGATCCCCTCTGTTCGGCTGGGACCTCTTGGATGACTTTTTTGCAGTAACTTGTGAATTTCTAAGACTGCCAACTCCCTCTGACTAGGTGGAATGTCAGGGAGAGCTTTCCGCGTTCTTGGGGGTGAAAAGGTAAGGGAATGTAAGTCTCTGGATATAACGGTTTGCACCCAAATACTTTAATTGGGCCGAGGTGTTTCAGTGCAGAGAAAAATGCCCCCTGCCCCCCGCCCCAGCCGACTGCCTCCAGGGCAGAGCAGGTGGGCAACGCTTCAGGAGCACTGATAGGGATCATCAGAAAAGGGTTCCTTGAAGCCGAGTTTGCGGACCCCCCCCCCAGTCTCTGAGGTGGTGCCACTCATTAAAGCCCACTTCTGTGTCTCTGGAGAGGAGCTCTCTGCAATGGTCAGGAAATGACCCTTGAGACTTACAGAACCAAATTTTTTGGCCCCTCTCCGATTCCAGGAGTAGGTCCATTGTGGGGTGGAAAACATGATCCCTACAGTAGACAAGGTCTTGCCCGCTTTCTCGCTGCAGGTCAGGGTATCATTAACTGATGGTCCAAATAAGAAGAAACCATCAAAGAGCATTGACGAAAGATGCCTTAAAGGGCTCCGTGAAGTCACAAAGCCTCAACCAGACAGGTCTGCGTACAGTGATGCTAATGCCGGCTACCCGTGAGGTACACTCCGCTGAGTGAGAAATGAACCTCATGGACCAATTGGCAAGGGAAGAAAGAGAGTGGCCAGCTTCGAAGAAACCCTCCCAAATTCCTCTGTCAGCATGGGCCACCAATGATAGACCGCCTTGACCAGGTTTCACTGCAGGTGAGTAAAGTGTGCCAAGTAGTTACAGCATTCTCAGCATGAAGGTGGCTGAAGTGTAGAAGCGCTTGCTGGACCTTTCCATTGCTCTGGACACCCTGCTTAGCAGATTGACAGTACAGCTCTGCTCAGCTAGCGGAGCTAGTGACAGCTGCCACCACCATAGCATCAAATGGAATACCTTCGGACCAGAAAAAACAATCTGTAGGTGCCTAAAGGATCTTATCAGGTCATTTAGGCAAGGGCTCTAAATTCTCAAGTCTCCTTCCAGGCCCAGCATGCCACCAAATTGATGAGGGTGTCCGTTGGAGTGGGGTCACCCAAGGTGTAGATGGGCCAATCCCAAAGTTCACCAGAAACATAGAAACCTGAGAAGTAGGCTCTTGGGATGATCAGCCACCTCAGTTTCAGAATTTCCAAAATGTCTGCAAGAGACATCCTCAGGTGGGGGTTATGCGGATCCTTCTTCAATCAATGTCCATATCTTCGGTAAGAGACTCCATGGGAGTCTTAAGTGCCTCCTTTTACAAGTCCTCTTTCGAAGCACTTCCTCTGACATGTTCGGGGGGTATCCAAAGAGGTGGGGGCCACCTCTGGTGGACGATCCTGGATGCTCAAGACAGGCTGACCATGGACAGGAATGCTAGGTGCAGTTCCCAGATCCAATGAACAACAACTGAGCGGAAAAGTAGCCAAAAAGAGAGCGGATCTGACAGTAGAGAAAGGCTTTTCAATGACCTTGACAGCTGAGGGGCCAGGAAAACCCCTGCTCAACTCCATTGGGGCTGAAGCCCCTGAAGAGGACATGACAAAGGCCCCATTATCCATGGCTCTGAGATTGAATTGGACCAGTGCTATCGAGAGCTGAAGCACAGAGGGGGAACAACCTTGGAACCAACCTCAACATCCTGGATCAGAGACTCACTCTGATCTGAAGATCTCAAAGCAGAGGTGGTCAAGGAAGCAAAAGCCCTAGAATCTGATACGTATTCTATCGGATGGCTAAGGTCCTGGGGCTCCAAAAAGAGAGAGTTTACTTTGACTGGAATGCTCAGTGATCCAAGAGGGGACGAACCCGACAAAACCCTCATCTGTATTGCAGCCCTGATGATCTTCCTTACCATCCTGTCCACATCATACTCTGAAAGGCTTCTAGAGGATCTGAAAGAAACTACAAAGGATGGCACCAGTGCAGGGTGTGCAATATTTTTATAGGCACTGTGGGAGAGACTGATCAGATGAATGATTCTGGTGACCAGCTCCCAGTCCTCGGAACTGAAGTTCAGTCCTCTGAAGTTAAAGTAGAGGGTAGTGGAGTGTGCATCTTCTGATCAGACAACCTCAGATCCGAAGGACGAGTAAGATCCAAAGGGGTAGAGGTAGTCACTGATCTGGACAAAGCTGGATCCGAAAGAAGAGAGGACATCTTTGGCATAAGACCAGTTGGATCAGAGAGGGCTTTTAGATCTGTTGGAGCTGAGCCTGGCCTCTGAGCAGAAGAATCCAAAGATTTTACCACTTCAGTCAGAGATTCTGATGATGCCCTGGGGTGCTTATGAATGCACTCTTAGGGTCTGGAACATAACCTGAAGTAGCACGTTCAGGGGTGTGAGCCCCTGGAGAAAAGACAGGAAGGAGGCAGAATCCCTTTCAGTATCAGTTTGTTTTGCCTATCACCGATCACTCTGGGGTTGAACCCCTCACAAATGGCACAGACTAAGTGCAACGAACCTAGACAATAAACACACTTCATGTAAATCAGTGTGTGGAATTTTATGTCTACACTCCGGAACATCTCTTAAACCCTGTAGGCTTATCCATAACTACTAGAACCACAATAATTACTATGAGAACAGTTAATACTCAACCACTATAAAACTACACTATATGTAGGGTTGCCCCACTGCCAGCAAAAAGCTTTGCGGATGGGAGGAAAGAAAAAGGCAGTAGTTAAGCCAAAAAGTCACACTTATCTGACAAAGGAAATGGTGAACTAACTGCTTGAGCACTGGAGAGCATGTCTGGCGTGAATGGTGGCAAAGGAGATCGGAGGTAGCTGTACTTAGTACAAAGGATTGTGGGTAGAGGAAGGAGCTCGAGCCTGGAAGCTGGTTTGTAGGAGGAGGCAGAATCAGATCCAAGATCGGATCCACAACCCATGCATGAATCAGAACAATGACATCAGATGCATTAGTTTATGGACTTTAACATGTGCCCACGTGATCTGTAGATCATAGTGTAGTGTGTGTGCTATGTCTTTAAGAAGCATGCGAGGCTGTACGTGCATGTACATATTCCACACACGTGCAAACTCCTAGTGCCATTTTGAAAGAGCAGCCAGAGAGAAAGCATGATCACAGTTGTTAGCTTGTATATAAAAGTTACTTAAGTCAAGGTCAATAGTCAACAGTAATGTACTTCTATAAAATAAAGCTGCTTGAGCAGAACCCATGAAGGCTCTCTGTGTCCCAGACACGAAAGTGACGGTGTCAGAACCGGGATAGAAGAGAAGAATATTCTGAGCCATGAGATGCAGAGACTACAGTGGAGGTAAAACTAAGAGAAAAGTGCACAAAGAAAATCAAAAAAGTAATGAGAATAAACAAACTACTTATCCGATACGAAAGACAATAAAGGGGCATTACAAGGGCACACAATCACATCAGGGCAAGTGGAAAGCATGAAAAATTTGTTAACTAAAGAAAACATTTACAATAAAGGTATTCGATGAAATGATTAAAGCAAAACAAGTATGTTTAAAGCAAAAAATGAGCATGTTTAAAGCAAAACGAGTGTTCAAAGCAAAGTTGGGCATGTTTAGAGTAAAATGAGCACAAGTATATTGGGCGTGAAAAGGGCTTAAGCAAAACTAATAAAAGGAAAAGGGCACATTAAGCAAAATAAAGCAAGGCGACTGCATTTTGGCATAACTACGACTTCGTATTGTATCAAGGGCATAGAGTTATTCAAAGCATCTCAAAGTGTGTAAAAGTGCTTACAGCGTGTGGTTATTACTGTGCATGTATTTAAGATTGTGTGTGCAAAGTGCAACTATTTAATGTAATGCATTTAAGTTTCTTGTGCTGGGTGTGCATTTGCAAATTGCCATCATTAAAGAGTGCTTCGTGTACTATAAAGAGTTGCCTACTAAGGTACCGCCATTTTGGGGACATTTAGTGTGCTGTATGCACTTATTCGCAAACTGCAATTACTTTTGAAAAGTTATTGAGTTTAGGGCAACATATGTTAGATTTATTCACATTGTGCAGTTACTTTTGCTGTTTCTTACATTGATAAGAGGTGTTTTCTTGCAAAAGACATTACAAGAGTATTGCAGGGCTCGTGAGTTATTCAGTCGCATCGTAAACTTTTCGCAGGTTTCTTAAAAGGATGGTAAATTACTTTAGCAGATGATAAATTACTTTAGCATTTTCACCCTTACCACGACATTACAAAAGTACCAAAACGCCAGAGAAGTCTATTTCACAAAGTCCAGTTATTCGAAAGTACTACGTTTGTTTATTCTCAATTCCAAAAAGCCCAACAAAGGTATAGGTTGCGAGTACAAAGGCATTGGACAATTACAGGCATTAGTTCTGGCATATGTGGATGTGTCTATGTTTATGTTCATTTGCAAAACCCTTTGCTGGTATGGGTTATATGTGATCAGAATACTGCAGAAAACTAGAAAATATTTGAGCAAGAGTATACTTTTATACATGCAGCTTGTGCAGCTAGAGATGCACATACAAGGGCATTCATTTTGCTAAACCTAGCATGGTCGCAGGCCATAGAAAGAGAACGTTCATTTGTGTATGCACCAGCAGTATATGAAGGAGAAGGTGCGGACCACCATATTGTTGTACAAGTTGAATCAAGGGAAGACCCCAAGTGTTTGCATAAGTTCAGAGAAATGTGTAACCCAAGACCAATTTTACATTAAAGGGGCACTTGTTTTACACAAGATATCAGAAACCAGGAGAAACATTTGCAGCTTATATAACTAACTTGAGAAATGGAGCTAAAAACGTGTCGGTTTGGTGATTTAAAAGATGAGTTGATAAAGGACATGCTTGTATGTGGTATTAACAGTGCTGCTGTGAGAAAGATTTTACTTTACACAGTGATTTAATGTTGAGCAAGGCCTTAAAGATTTGTCAAATCCATGAGGTGACAGAAAAAACACAAGAGTATGCTTGCGAGTGATAACAGCACGGTTTCAGTTGACTCTAGAGCACACGTATATAGTACGCAACATGTGGCAAACAGCAGCAGGCCTAAGCACGCGAGGGCTACAGGGTTTCCAAAGAAGCCACAGGGTTTTCTAGAAAGTTCAAGAAAGGTGCACACTCCAGCTCAGTGCAGTACAAACATGAATCAGCAAAACCCAAATCTTAACAGTCGCAATTGTGGAGCGAATCATGAGGAGTCTAAAAAAAGAGAGAAGTGCTTCGCATTTGGTCAACAAAATGTCACAACGGTAAAAAAAATGGAATCATTTCCAAATGTTTTGCAAATCAAGTAAGCCTCACACAGTTATAAAGAAAGGTTGCAAAAAAAAAAAAGCAAGTTGATCAAGTAGAGCAGAGGCAGTCAGCTTTCAATGTAGGTGGTGCATCACTGCTTGGTTAAAGAGTTGATGCAGTGAACTTAAGTGAAGTATTTTGCAGTGTCCGGATTAATGGAAAATCCACAGAGCTCAAAGTAGACACTGGGTCAAAGTATAATGTTATATCAGCAGACACTTTTGCTAGAGTGAGAACTAAAGAACAGTTCAATGTAACTAGTGCGAGATTTGTTGCTTATGAAGGTGAAGAAATTCAAACCAAAGATTCAGTGATATTTTCATGTTATTGTTATTCTACACAGTCTGAAGACTACTGCAATTTTTCTTGGGTCTCAAAGATGGTTTAAGAACGAATCTGCTTTCTTTTGCTAAAGAAGTTAATCACAAATGCATTTTCAAGTTCTAATTTTTCAGAAGCCATTTTCTCAGAATATGCGGCGGTTTTTGACGACATGTTAGGCAAGCTTCCAGTTGTGTGTTTCATGAAGTTAGACCCAGAGGTCACTCTAGTAGACCAGCAAGAAGAGTTCCAACAGCTATGCAAGATAAAGTTAAAGCTCAGCTGGATAAAATGGTGCAGTGAGGTGTGATTTGTCTGGTCACAGAACCACCGGAATGGGTGTCGGCCATGGCAGCCACTCTCAAAAAAGGCTCATAGTATGTATTGACCCAAGAGATCTGAACAAAGCATTGAAGAGACCGTATCATCCAATGCACACAGTCGAACAAGTTGCAGCTCTAATACTGAATGTCACTGTATTTTCTGTTTTGGATGCAAAGAGTTAGTTTTGGCAAGTGATACTAGATCTCAAATCCTCATTTCCAACTACTTTTGGTACTCCGTTTGGAAGATGCAGATTCCTAAAGATGCCATTTGGAATAAATTCTGCAAGTGAAGTTTTTCAGCATGCAATGAAACAATTTTTTTTGGGTTATCACTGTGCCATAATAGTAGATCTATTAGTTGGAGACAATGGTGAAGCAGACCATGACAAACCTCAAGAAAGTTCTAGACAGCATGTGAAGTAAACCTGAAGCTTGATCCTCTGAAGGGCAAATTCAAACTTCCAGGTTGTGCATGTAGGACATTTGTTTACAAGTACTGGCTTGAGACCAGCTCCGACCAAACAAGCAGCTATTCTTGAAATGTCAGCACCAGATAACGTGCAAGCTTTACAGCATTTTCTAGGCATGGTTAACTATTTAGGCAAATTTATACCAGGACTTCAGTGAGTTGACCGCAACTTTAAAAGAGATCACATGCAAAAATGTTGCATGGTTGGAACACCACCAGAAAGCATTTGAAGACCTCAAGCAAAAAACTGCCACCCCACCTACATTAAGATACTATGATGAGACTCTTTCCTGTGATTCTTCAAAATTTGGTCTAGGTGCAGTTATACTTCAAGAGGGCAGACCAGTAGCCTATGCATCTAGAACACTAACCCAAACGGAGATGCAGTCTGCTCAAACTGAGAAGAAACTTTTGGCAATAGTATTTGCATGTTCCAAGTTTCCAGATTATATTTATGGTTGAGCTATTCAGATTGAAACTGATCAACCTCTAGTTACTATTTTAAAGAATCCTATGCATTCTGCTCCAGCAAGATTATAAAGAATGATGCTCAAATTGCAAAAGTACAATTTCAAAATGGTACATACAAAAGGTAAATTGTCTGATACCTTATCCAGATCGCCCAGGATTATAACAGAACAGTTTAACGCAGAGACTTTTGACTTTGATGTGATGCCAGTGCGTAATTTCCACCACTAGACTTTATGAGTTAAGAGAGCACACTCAGACTGATCAAATTTTGCAGAAGCTCAAATCACTAGATTAATGTTGGATGGCCGTCAAAGCAATCTAGTGCATCACCTGAAGTGCAAATATATTTTCCTTACAAAGATGAATTGATGGAAGATGGCATTATTTTCTAAGGTCCTAAAATTGTTGTTCCTGCTTCGTTACAAGATTACATCCAGATTTTGCAATGTGATCACCCAGTATCCACATCCAGTAAAAGAGCATGAGAATTAGCATCTTGGCTTGCATTTGCTGAAAGACATTGACCGTGTTCTTTCTACTTATTCAATATGCAATAGTACTAGATTCCATCTGCAAAGAACTGATTCAGCAAGCCCTGTTCCTGAAGTACCTTGGTCTACTGGAGCAATTGATATCTTTGAGTGGAACAATGAACACTACTTAGTTCTGGTCAACTCTTATTCAAATTGGTTTGAGATTTATCTACTACCTAGCCCAACTTCCACTGCTATTACCAAGTTGAAATGTCATTTCTCAGTTCATGGAAGTCCAAAAACTTTTTTTCTGACAATGGTATTCAATTTACTAGTCAGTGGTTTCAGAAATTTGCAAAAGAATGGGACTTTGTACATGTCACTAGTGGTCCTGAATATCCTCAGTACAATGGTCTAGCTGAACGAGCAGTACACAGTGGAACCCAATTACTTGAAAGGTCACTTGAAAGGTCAGAGAGAGACAACACTGATGTGCTCTTCAATTTGCTTAATCACAGAAACATATGTCATGATGATATTCTTGGCTCACTTGATCAAAGACGGTTTTCCAAGCAAACTAGAACTATGCTACCTATTTCTTCAAGTTTGTCACTGCCTAAATCTAAGACTAAAATCATCAAGGCTCAACTGTTTAATAAGTTTAGTATCCAGAAATCTAGTTACACTATATCGAGCAGATTACTTCATCCGTTGAGGGAAGGAGAGACTGTATGAATCCAAACAAAAGGATTTGATTGAATAAGGCAGATAACAGGAATCTGTGCTGAGCCATAATCTTACTTGGCAAACTCTGAAGGTAGAGAGTATAGGAGGAACTGCAGACATCTTCCTATACAGAAATCACCATCACTGCAATCACAACATTGTTTCTGCGATGCATGTCCTAAGTCTAAGAGTGAGACGCTGTTTCCAGACCAGAATGTGTTCAGAATTCTGACTCCATCCCAGAAAGTGATTCAAACATTCCACAGGTTAATCACTTTACAGAAACTGTTCCAGTTGCTAAATCTAACACCCAGTTTTATGTCACACGATATGGACGAGTAAGCCTAGTGTGAAATCTGCTATGTGGACTTGATTGTACATACATGTATATTCAATACTGTATAATGCATAACTAAAGATTACTTGTGATTTCTACATGAACAATTGCATGATTTCTCAGAGAGGGAGGATGCAGATCATATTGTAAAGTATGTACTACATCTTTAAGCATGCGAGGCTGTACGTGCACATATATATTCCATACACGTGCAAACCCCTAGTGCCATTTTGAAGGAGTAGCCAGAGACACCATGCATGATCACAATTGCTAGTTTGTATACAAGTTACTTAAGTTAAAGTCAATAGTCTTCAATAGCAATGTATTTGTATAAAATAAAGCTGCCTGAACAGAACCCACGAAAACTCTTTATACATGTCCCAGACACAAAAGCAACAGGACCCATTTACCAATCATCTGGAGTGCTCTTCTGCAGCAGAAATGTCTCAGTTGTCAGTTTAGACGAGAAGTGAGGTTGATTATTTGTGGACCACCACAGACACTGGTCAAATCCAGCAGTACTCTGTTGCGAAGATCTGCTGGAGATCTGCTCGGCTTGTCTACCTATACAGAATGTAGACCGCAAATGAAGTAATTCCTCGGTCCACAAATTTCTCCCAGGTCTGCACTACCAGTTTGCACAGCAGGCTTGAATGAGTGCATCCTTAAATTGTTTGTATACCGCATTACTGTTGTACTGTCTGTCCTTTCCTGAAGAACAACCTCCTTTAAGGTGTAGTGAAAGATCAGAGGGCTAGGATGACCATTATTTCATGTTAGTGTGTGCATGTCCATGTCTAGCAAGATCTGAGCAATTGTAGGTTGTGGTGCTTCGATAAGGGCACCTCCTCCTCCTGAATTTATTTTTGTAGCCATCTCTTTTCTGATGCATGGAAGAAATGCGATGACAGTCTTTAGTGAAAGACAGGCTCCACAAAAAAAAAAAAAATAATTCTTTGAGTGTGCCAGGTTTGCTTTGCTGACGAGTCTCCGATTTCAGAAGTAATTCCATGTGAACTTCAAAGCTTTGAGTATTCCAAGCAGGGACTCTGCTAAAAGTAAGCAATCCTCTAGATTAGGGTAAATCTGGATACCCTTTGTCCAGCAACAGGCAATTACTGCAGCCATGTATTTTATAAAGACTGCAGCCATGTATTTTATAAAGACTGCACATAATAAACAAACCAAAAGGAAAGCATACAAAATGGAGACCCCCCCCCCCCCAAACACACCAAACCTGAACAAATTTGTTTGCTTTTTTTGGCAATGGGTATATGCAGGTAGGTGCCCCTCAGATCCAAAGTGGTTATAAGGGCCTCCACTGGAATGGATGGAAACAGCATTTGGAGTTCACACTTATTTTTCACTCTTTGGCAAAATTATTTAAAAAAACAAATCTAGAATGGGTTTCCATGTGCTTTCTTTCCATGGATTAAGGAAAAGTCCTTAATGGAACCTGTCCTTTTCCTGATTACAGATACTACGGAGCTCTTTACAGCATAATCACTTATAGAAATGCAAGGATTGGTTGCAGCTTATCTTTTGGTATGACTAGAATGCCTATTCCCTTGGGACTCTGCTGGAAAAGTAATGTGTAGCAATTCCAGATAATTTAGCACCCAATGATTCATTTGATGCCTTTCCAGTTCTTTACAAAGGCTATTCATACTTGAGCCCTTTTCCTAAAGGAGGAAAGATAAGTGATCGGTACTGAAACAGGGAAGCAAAATTGTATACTCATTATGGAAATTAGAGTAGATGCGGTGTGTAGGTAACCCAGACGAACTTCCATAAAAATGCAAGACAGGAATAAACAGGGGAGAACAGATAAGTAAAACAGTACCCAGGGTTAACAAAAACACTAAGACTGAATCAAACCCAATACAGGAGTAGATTCTGACATTTCATCCAAAGCAGCGAAGGCAGAAATGTCAAAATCTTCAGAAAAATATTTAAATGTTGTAAACAAAAACTTCAAACCTTTAAGTGGTGCAACACAGCACTTCAGAATGAACTAGAAGCATCCCATGGTGAGCTTAAAAAGGCTCTGAAAAACTCCAGAGAAGTTATGCTAATATTACAACTAGAAAACAAAACAGAATGCACACCTTATGAAGTGAATGTTATTTGTACCACAAATAGTTCTGCTGATGAAAGACACAAGCTGAAAGCAAGTTTCAATTGAAAACAATGCATTATAGTCGCTCAGCAGACAAAGCAGACCAAGCCAACAAGTTAGTTCCTGGCCAGCAAAGGAAAACAGAGCTGTTAAGGTGAACTTCAACCTTAGTAAAATGTAAAAACAAAAAAGAAAATATACTGGAACCATTAATAAAATCACATAAAACCATAGCAAAGCAAACCTCAGACCCAGCAGTAACATCCCACAGCTCACTGCTGGATTGAAGTAAGTATTACTATAATAAAATTTAAAGTATAGTTGTGCTAGAAACTTGCCATAAAAGCACAGGTGTACCAGTAACTTAATATTTATAAACAGCAGATGTTCCAATAGAACACTGTTCCAGCGGCCCAAGCTATTAGGGTTATATCCTGCCAACAATATGACCAACTGGTCAGCTTTTCAAAGCTAAAGGCACCTTCCACACACTGCCAGTAGCTCAAGAAGAGTCTCACATAAAAGGCTGTTGAAGTACCAAAAAGCTTCAGAGCTTTCTTCATCTAAGAAGGATACTTGAAATGTACATCCATCCACACCCTAGCAATATTAAAACAGTAAAAGGGAGGAGGATGGTAGTAGAGGAAGTCTTCTGCAGCAGGGATCTATAAGAATAGATACTATTAAAAGTTTACTTGCACAACTGTATTACTTAATATTAGATCATTGCTGCAGCAGCCTAAGCTATTAAGACAGATAACCACAGGTTAAAAACATCCATGTGAAGCAGAGTTCCTCCCTAAACCACAGCTTAAAAACACCCATGTGAAGCAGAGTTCCTCCCTAGCCCAATTCAAGTGCAACTTGGACAATTGGATGGGGAACAGTAAATTCACCCCTGGTTTGGCACTTGTGTCTCTAATGGACACAGGCAACCTGTAAATGGTTGCTCTCCCAGGTCCCTGCTAGCAAACATTTCATCTCTCAAGCCCCTGCTTACATTTATCAAGGGTCTCAGAACTTGTCAGATATTTGAGATGTATGGCTAGGTTTAAAGGCCCTTGTGGTTGTTAGCCTAGTAAACTACTATGAACCTATTGGGGGGGGGGGGGGGGGGATTTAGAATCCAGGAGCCTCTGGAGAATGGCCCTACAAAAGCCTGATCTAATCCTGGAAAAGGAATCCAGTTTGGAGTGTTTTGTAAACGTATGGACAGAGGATGAAACTGCTACCTCTAGAATACTTAAGAGTCTACCCATTTCAAAGAAGCCAAAGTTCAGTTGGAATGGGATCTACCCCCTGTCTGGAAGTGGCTTATGATAAGAGCAAAGGGTAGCGGCATTAGACAACCACATTGAAACTGCTTTCTTTTACACTGGCTGCCCTTCTCTCTCAACCTTCACATGAGAACAGCTGGTCGGCTGTCCTGAAGGACGGAGTTTTGTTTAAGCAGGATCTGAGCTACTGTTGAATTTCCAAAGTACGTAGGATTCTTTCTCCCTTGGTTTTGAAGTTTTGGAAGACAAGGAGATTGAAGTCTGACCCAAGATGATCACTCAAGGCCCATTTCATCTTAAAGAAAACCTTGTCCTTCTGAAAAAGTAGACAGTGTTCCAAATAAGAGCTTGTAACTCCGACACTATAGTAGTCGGAGCAATGAGGAAAAAAAATTTAATGTTAAAAACTTCAAATTCGCATGATGAGCTGGTGAAATTGAAAACGGCAAGCTTCACAAGCACAAACAAATCAGATCTCAAGGAGAAGCCACACATTTTCTAGATGAATGGATAAGTAAAAAAAGCCTTTCAAAAACTGATCTATTTGAACTGGAAAAAAAAGTGTGTGGGAGGTAGAATATGAAGGGTAGACATCCAAAATGGCACAGAGTATTCAGGTTAGGGTATATGAAAAACCCATTTCTTGTGAGAGTAAATTCAGTCTATGGGAAAAAAACATACAAGAACATTCCTGTCCATGGGAATGAGAAAGCATGCGTCTTTCAGGCCTGTTTGCAGAGAGTCCCAGGGCAGAGTTTCTTCTGTTTGTTCAGAAGCAGCAGAGCATTCTACTTCAGGTATTCCTACAACTGGATCAATTCTTGGAAAACACCATGTTTCCATTCATGAGGATCTGTACTGGATTCCCAAATGCAAACCTGCAATCAAGTTTTGTTCTGACAGAATGTACGAAATCTGAATAGTCAAACTGAAACTGAGCAGAGTTCCTATCTTCCAAGTTATCACAGCAAGTCTGCAAAAGGGTTATGATCTGGTACCCCCTATTTATATAGCACTTCACTACATTGATTTTTTTTACATTTTTCAAAGCACTGATCATTGCCAACATCTGACATTTATGTGCTTCTCTGTTTTGACTTCCACAGATATTGCACTTTCTCCCCTTTGGAGACCATTCCTCATGCTAGGTCTGAAGCATCTGTATTGAAAGAGTGGAGAGGGACTGACAGAAAAAAACGGATACCTGAACTGAGCTATGGATTATGCAGCATAAAATCTCCCTTTTTACAAATCCTGAAAAAGGGATCCAAAATGAACAGTGAAGATGCAGAGTTTAGATTCGCCTGTGGTACCAATGGATCTCTCTCATTTGAAGTTTGTCTGGGATAAGCACAAGAATGATCAATGCCACATACCACAATAACCAGAGAAATTTCCTTTGCAGACACCTGCCTTTCAGTGCAGAAACTTAACTGCTGCAACATCTCTACTTTGGAAGAAGAAAGGCTCTTCCCAGAGTAGCATCAGACATCCCCCATGAATACACTTTGTGAGAAGGGATGACAGAATTTTTTTGTAAGCTGATTTTAAAACTTAGACCAAGAATCTGAACAGTTGCTAAAAACTCGACAGCTGGAAAAATAATCTGAAAGGTAAAACAATCATCCAGGTGAACAATGCAAATGTCTTGATGTCCGCAATAAGCAATAAATGAAGCTAGACATTGTGAATACATTTGGTGCAGTGGAAAGGTCAAAAGTTAGAGAACCACCAATGTAAACCAGACATGGAGAATTTTTTAGTCTGAAAAGACTGGCAAAGAGAATATGATAAGCATCCTTTAAGTTTAGCTTTACCATAAAAGCTAGAGAAGGGAGAGGAGGTAAAAGGGAATGAAGGGAAAGCATTTTGAACTATGCAATCTTGGCAAAAAGATTTAGAAAGAAAAATTCCAGCATTTCTCCAGGATCCATCCTTCGGTACAAGAAAAAAAAAAATCGCTAAATTAAAACAGTTACCCATCTCCTCATCTGACAGAAGGAAATTGTTCAATTCCTCCCCGAGCAAGCATCCGACACAGATTAGGAAGAAACAAGGAAATGTGATTCACAGGCAATGAGGAATCCCTTGAAACAAAGAGGAACTCTGTATGCCAAGTATACCCCTGGTGAATTGCATTTAAAACCAAGTTGTCACAATCCAGTACCACAAAGTAATATTAACCCTGAAAAGGTTGCCAGGATGGGAAGGGGTGAAAACCTGAACAGGGAAATAGTTAAGCTGAATGGGAAGACTTTTCTTGACTTGTAAAGACATTTCCTTTTGAGCTTCCTAGCCTTTGCTTTTTAAACTTCTGTTTAACTGTTCAGTACTGCTTAAATTGATTATAAAAAGGAGGAAGAGAAATTTGCTTAAAAAAAGTTATTAGTCACCCCTTGACTCAACTTTCCCCTCGCATTTGAGCACCTCAGCTGCAAAAGGGCTGAACAGAACCTTTGTTCAAGGGAAGATTTAAAATGTCTGTGAACAATGTCAAGCTAATCTCCTCAGTACTGGCCCTGAAGCAGCAACTGTGGGGAAATGCTCCTTTCAACTATACAAATTTTCGCAGAATGTCCAGATTCTTGCTTTTTATTTCTGGTCATTTTATCATAAAATTGTTTTCTGACAAATTATTGGAAATCATTACATAAAGTTAGAAGAGTGAGACATTTGAGTTTCAGACTTCATAATCTTCAGAAAACTCATGCTAATGCAAAAGCATTTATTCTATCAACTTTCTAAATTTGTAATAGCAACATTTAAAAATTGTCCCTATTTTTGAGACTTTGTTCCACTTTTATTTATGGCTTTGTCCAGATTTCTTGAGATTGAGAGGTTTGCAGCAGCATCATAAGCACACTTTAAATCATGCTTAGCATGAGAAGCACATGTTAAATGAGGCTTAGGATTGTTTTTTTTTACCTCAGAAAAAGAAAGGTAGGTTGTGACCCAACTTTTGTGTACCCTCAAAAAATAAAAATATTTTAATATACGAGCTTCACAGCTTAAAATCCTAAAATTTAAAGCAGAACACACTTTCTTCCACAACTCATCTAAAGTTTTACCATCCTTGTCAGATGGAATGGAGTAGCAGTAGTAAAGTTTTTGTAGAAGCAGTTTTATATGGAGAAATTACTGATCGGCTGAAGAGTTGGACAACAAATGCGTGTGTCTGATGTACCCCATACAACCTTATCAGACTTCCTAGGGTCGACAGCTATGCAAACCAGAAGCAGTGAGAAAAATACTCTAAAGCAGGCATAACAGTAGGAAAAGTTGCAGATTTAGGAATATTCAACTTTAATAAATCGCAATACATTTTCTGTACAAGAATATTGTTCTGCTACCAATGAAAACTCATTCTATCAGAAAGAGAAAAATCTTCCAGATGGAAATTTGAAGCCATACTGTATTCAAAATCTGAAACTTCAGACTGAAGTTCCTTAAATGCAACCAGCCCTCCCGCATTGTCTTCTCTTCTGACAATCAAAATCAGATAGAGGGAGAACAATGTTTTCTTGGCTGAACAAGAAGAGGGCAGGGAAGAAATCAGCAAACCTTCCCTGTCCACAGAAATGGAAACAAGAGAAGGCAAGATTTTCCTCCCATATTTTTACCTGGGAAACTCCCTGGAAAACTCTTCACCCATGGCAGGTAAACTCTTAGGGAGTCTGATAACCCCAGTTGAGTAACGATCCTTCACCCCCCCCCCCCAATCCAAGAGAGTGTTCTCTCTTGCCCGTTAAGGGCATTCCAGCAGCTGTAGCGTAAATATCCCCAGTGACTGTAGGGTAAAGGTGCACCACCAGAAGGACTGGGGGGGGGGGGGGATGAAGTTTTATCAACCAAGAGTGCAGACAGCAGAGTTGCCCATCAGCAGCTTAGGAGCAAGAGGAGATGGCCTGACAGTCGAACTCCCCAACAACTTTCTTATTGTAAACAAGGAAAGGAAAGAAAGCCTTGGACACTGGTAGCTGCTTCACAAATTAGCAGAGAAACAGACCTCAAAGGCAGCTAGACAAGCCTAGGCAAGTTGGTAAAAGAGAAGAGAATAAGTGGTACAGAAGTAAACAAACCACTGCCAGTCCCTCGCAATCACAAAATACTGTCTCAAAGAAACCTACAAACCTGTAGGAATATTCAAAAATGAGAATTTTATTTTGTTACATACTAAGTTCATAAGCATTTATACTCAAAACTCCCTTAAAAATGACAGCCTCCAAGACACTGTTTACTAGCAAGCACATTTTAACGAGAAAAAAAAGTTTCTCAGACAATTATTATATCTATCGATATCCCAACAGCCCAACATCCCTATATCCCTATATACCTATATCTTTTTAATGTAAGCTTTTCCCCAACACAGAAATTAACTGCCCAATCTCGAATTGAGAGACCGTTCTTTTGGGCCTGCAAAAAAATTTCTGAATCTTTTGCCAATCTGTCTCGATTTTGGAGCTCATGTTAAGCTATTGACAGAGTAGCTGGATGGTTCCCTTAAGCTTCCAAAGCTGGCTGGTCACTAGGACCAAAATAGCTTAGGGCTACTGTGAAAGGGATCCAGTGTTGAAAATCCTGGTTTAACACCCATTTTGTTTAAACCCGTGTATTACGATTTCACAGCTGGTAAAACTCGTCAAACAGCTGCATAGAAATGACACTGCTGGCCCACACATCTGCCAGATGCAAGTCAACCAAGTGCAACACAGTGCAAGATTCACTAAAGGGAAGTAATCTGACATTTTACTTTCCTGCAAAACAAACATCTAAACTACTGGGAAAAACTGCCCTTTCTTTAGGGGATAAATAAAAATGTTTTCATCAGCTTGACTAAACGCATCTTGGTTCACCATTTCATAAGGAATACTACAACCTAAAATAAAACGTACAGGGTTTCCCCAAAAATGACAAGGAGATTCAAATCAGCATCAAACCAGTGAATATGGTAAAGATTTCAGGATTACTGTTAAATCAGACGTTCCATTCCATTCCAGGAAAACATCTTCCATCTCAAGTTTTTCACTTACTTTCTCAGTACACAATGTCACTACTACAAACAGCTCAAAGTACAGTTGTGTAAAATCTTACCATAACCTATGTCATTCTCTTCACTGTTGCAGCATTCTTCACCTAAAGGATTCCCTGCGAAGAACAGCCCAATGTCCAGCCAATTTACCAAAGCCTTCAGCTCTTACAGGTGCTGTACGTCACACACATGCTCCCCCTTGCATGATATAGGGCATAAAAGTGATGCACAGACACACACTCGGAACTGGAAAAGCGCTGCAAGAACAGAATATCCTCAGGGACAAAGAGGAAAATATGCATCCAGAAGCAAAAATGAGAAAGGAAGGGAGAAGGGCCTCTCAGCCAGGACGGCAACCAAAACACAAGGCAAGAGTCAGGAAAACAGGGGGAAAGAGAGGGACTGAATACTGCAACAGTGAAGAGAAGGACATCTACTCTTATGGAAAGAGTTTACACAACTGTGCTGTCCTTCAATATCATTCACCCAAGGGAAAGTACTAGAGCTCACGAAGCAGCCTGGGAGGAGGAAGGTATGGAAGAACCCTCAGCGATCCCATGCAGAAAAGCCCCTGCAAAGTCTGCTCTGGCCCTGGAAACAATGTCCAGCTTGTAATGTTTAGTGAAAGTATGAAGAGAAGACTAAATAGCAGCTTTGAGGATGGACTTGGTTATCCAGGCCATTGAAAAAGGATACCAAAGGAGGCAACTTCCCTAGGAGAAAGTGCCTTTACAGACAAGTAAAGACATTTGCCATGAAAACAAAAGTAAATAACTTTGTTAGAAACAGCCAACCCCCAAGTGCTCTGATGAAAGAAAACAAAGCTGCTCAGATTTGTGAAAAACTCGAGGTTTATCTAAATAACCTGAGCTCCCTATGTTAAATGCAACATGTAAAGAACCTTCTCAGTGGAAGACTGTGGAAAAGGAAAAAAGGAAGGAAGATGAATAGATGGAGGGACAACTCACCGACCACCTTGGACATAAAAGGATTAGTACGAAGAGATGTTACCCCTATGAAAAACTAAAAGGAGGAATAGCCACGAGAGCCTAAAGTTCATATACACTCTTGGATGAAATAGGAGCCAAAAAGCATAACAGTCTTCCAAGAACAGTGGTGCAAGGAAGGTGAAACAGCAGGCTCAAAAGGAGTCTGGGTCAGTTTCTCAAGTACAAAACTGAAGTTCCAAAAAGGCAGAGAAGGCTTCCTGAGAGACCAGATATGAAGAACTCCTTTAAGGAATTCCTTGACCTCAAAAATGGAGCTCAGATGAGGATTCAATAGCAGACAAAAAAACTGCTGACAAGTAAGCTTTAACTGAAGAAAATGCCAGCCCAGCATGGAGCAGATCAGACAAGAGACCATCAGAAGGATCCCACAGATAACAGGACAGGAGAGGCACCAAACAAACTCTTTTCCTTTGGACATGCATGATTTTCAAAGTAGTGGGTTAGCTGGTCTCCTGCAAAACCTGGAGCAAGTCCTCAGAAAATAGGTGCATAAAAGGTATCAAAACCCTATTATCCAGTGTCAGTTGAAGAGTGGATAGGTGACAATGGACAAGATATCCTTCATCTTGCATGAGATTGGGTCTATATTATTTAGACGAAACTTCACAATCTCGAACGCTCATACAAGCAGAAATCAAAAACTATTGTGTGGTGTGGTGCGGTGCGGTGCGGTGCCCCCCCCCCCCCAGCTAAATATATATTCCAACTCCAAGATCGTACTACAGTGAGAAAAGGGCAAATTTTCCAATCTTCACTGTACCGCAATCTTGCAATAGTAATTACGAATAACGCCATTTGACTTCTAAGCCTTTCGAGATTTGGATTTTTTGCCAATCTAATAGGGACCCAGAAGATCTACCCATGAGGTAAACTTGTGGTAACTGCCCCTGATAAAGGGGAACAGAAGCAGGAACCAAATACTGTATGGGCTGGATCTACATCACATCATTGAACAAACTATTTAATGAATACCTATTCAAAACTCTTTGTCGACAGCTCCACCCATTGAATAATGCTTTAAGGGAAAATAATCACTATGCCAAACAGCGATGGTCACAAAAATAAATTTAAAACCCACTCATGTGGGAGGCTATGCCCCCATACCCCCTAAATATACCAACTTCAAGATCACATTACAATGGGGAAAACAGCAAATTCACGATTATGGCCAAGCGTTTTCTCCTGGGAAAAATTTCTCTTAGATGAATGTTCGATGGATTAATGCTTTGACGAATACTGTTCGACAAAAAGGTGTTCAACAAATTTTTTTTTTTTTTTGCCAAAGTGAAATAGACCTGTCTGGGCCAAAATGGAGTCTCCAACAAGATTTTGGGAGAGTCATGCCCGATCCTGTGTAGAACCTGAAATAGCAGAGGAAGGGGTGAGAAAGTGTATAGAAAAACATCCACTTTCAAAGGAAGAGGTCATCCACTTTCCAAACCAGAGGACTTTATACTCTGAAACAGCAGAGTAGTAGTCTGTTTAGAGGGGAGGCGGAGAGATCTAAATGGAGTACCCCACCAAATGGAAATGTCCAGGAACACATCTCTGTAAAGCAACCATTGTGAATTAGTTTTCTGGACCTGCTCAGGGAATGTAAACCATCTAGAGAGTCACTTGATACTGGAGAGCGTCTGCAAAGAAGATAGCACCTCATGCCCCCCCCCCCCCCCGCTCATTGACATTCCTTATGGGGAATCTGCCACCCACACTGACGTTTTCTGTTTCTGGATAACATGAATACAATTCGGAAAAGGAAAAGTAGAACCCCCAGTGGGGCATTTACCTGAAAAAACAGCTTGTTAACCAGCACAGCAGAAGGATGTTCTGACAGAATGTAATAATGGCACTTGGATGGCCAGCAAAAAGTTCAGAGTATCTACATTCCTTATGTCACCTTTATGCCCTACATTGTGCATGGGAAACATACGTGCGACATACTGCACCTATAACAGCTGAAGACTTCAGTATACTGCCCTGACATTGGGACATCCTTGGCAGGAAATATCTTAGGTAAAGACTACTGCAACAGTGATATAGAAGGACATAAAACAAGATGCAACCTATGCTTAAACTTAACAATGCAAATAAAAATACATAGGCAAGGCATTTATTAAAATACATTTGCTTACTGTGAAAGTCTAAAATGGGTTATGCAAAACCCTTTTCAGCAGAGGGCCAAGGGAGGAAAAACTCCACAAACACTGTCCCGTTTAATAAGGAAACATGAATCAATGTGAGCATGCAAGCAGGATAAGGAAGTGGAAATAGAGATATTTCCTAAACAAAAAATGTTGAGTAATGGTAAGACAGAAGTTGAAGTAAAGGGAGAGTAGAAATTAGTGAACAAAGGAAACGTCTTGGAGAGCTGAAGTTTTATAAGCTTTGCAGAGATAACTTTGTAAATGGTTGCTTTAAAAAAATATGCCAATATCAAGAGATTTATAAACACTGCTCAAACATATACACGAACAGTGCACAAAAGTAAATACAAATATTTAGAGGCAGCAAATGAGACTAGTTTGGCCTTGAAGCATTAGGAGGCTGATACTTATCAATGGTAAAAGGAAGAGGCCAGAGTTTTGTATTTAGGTAATGCAAGTCACCATAAATGTGCGATTTTTGGATGGGGGTGACATGTGGGTCCTTGGAAAGGAAACGTCTAGCTGGGGAGTACTACAGTAGTACAGAAAATGGAGGAACAACTGCTGTGGCAAAAACTGGGGGAATTCTAACCAGCTCAATTTTTAAAAAGTTAGCCAATGATGAGTTCAATAAGACATGTTGGCTGAAAATGCAGATTTTTTATAGCCCTGTTCCAATTTATTTAGTTGAAGCTATTTAATATTAGCAAAACTAGAAGCATACAACCAACTACACAAGGAGTCACAGCTGTGGTTTTGCAGGAGTGCTCAGTGAAAGTTAAAGGCTCTGTAAAACAGTCGTAGCTTAGGTTATGTATGTTTACTGGCATTAAAACGACTAACCCAGAGTTTTAGTTGGTAATCAATGAGCACATCTAATAGTTCAGTATGTAGGACAACTAACTGCATATTACACGTGAGGAGAATTTTAAAGTTGGTCTTTTCATGCAAGTAATATTTAGTGGTAAGGGTGGGGGAGCTTTACAGCATTTAGGATTTAAGAACTTTTGTGAAAGCTCAAGACTTATGAAGGCAAATGAAATGCTGGGTACTAGACTGAAGTGACTGTACAGTAGCCAAGGTGCAGGGTCATCAGCATATTGCACCGAGCACAATGGCACTTTAATTTGCACTCTGCTGACAGCATTTTCATCATACTGCAACTTTCACACAAAACTATTTTCTCCAAGAGACTGAGACATGGTTGTTTATAAACAGAGAGGCCATAAAGAGATCCTTCAGGACACCTGTGAATAATAAGAATGGTGGGAAGGCTGAGATTCACTTGACATATTGAGTTTGCACAGAGAGATAAAACAAATGCTATGAACTCTTCATTCCAATAAAGACAGACAATGTTGGAAAAAGGACAGCAGAGCTGTAGGTGAACTATGGTTGAGGCAGAAACCATGTTGAAAGGGGCAATATAAATTACAATTTGAAAAAGATTTCTCCTCAGGCAGAAAGGGGGTTTCTCCTCAGGGTTAGTCAAGCCTTTAAGGAGGAAGACTGGAGAGATCGTAAAATTCTTACACAGTGGTGAAAGTCAATTTCCTTAATGGGTCATCAACCATTTCTTAGGTTTGACTGAGGAATGCTATCCTTGTAAAATGAGCACTCTACAGTTTTAAGCAGCAATGTAAAGTGAACAACCTGAAATACACCATTCTGGAGGGGCATATTTCTCAGCCTGGGCACTAGCTGTGGTATAAAAACAGTCAAACTTGTAGGTCCCTACATGACAGCCCATCATAGAAACCCCAAGTAAAGCACACATTAAGATCCCATTTGAGTACATACTTGGGTAGTTCCTATAAGCTTTTCTACTGCATGACTCATCAAATGGGATGATGAGTTAAGGACTCAGAGCCCCATCCTGACACAAAAGTCCACCTTGCCCCACCTACACAGTACAGCAGACAAGTCTGCACAGGAATTTGTGGTAATGTACCCATTTAGTCAGCAAGGGGCTTGTAAAGATGTCCCATTTTGGCAACCACATGAACAGCAGAGTGCCTTGAACTTCCAAAACAGCGCACCTGAAAATGTACTCCTTAGTAAGGACAACCCAGGACTCTGCCTGCTTCCCCAACTAGGTACTCCTGTGGAGAAGAGACATGAACATGAAAGTCTGCATGAGACTCAAGTTTAGCAGGAGTCAGGCTTCCACAACAGCTGGACATAAACTAACTGCAAATGAGAAGAAAGTGAAACCTAAATAGATACAATTTAATTACTGGCTAACTAATTATATCCCCTGGATGCCAACAAAAAGAAATTGGGAGAAGGTAATAAAACAAACTAGAAAATTGTAGTTATTAGCATATGATGGGAAGAATACTGTAGCTGTTAAGCAAAACATAGTGCAAGTTTCCAGCTTTGGTGCAGAAGACAGGCAATTCAAAAGGGGAAAAAGTCAAATGCACTTAGAAGTGTTTGAAAGATTTATACAGTTAAACAAAAAAGGGTGGTAAAAATAAATGGTTTCACTATTCAGATAAGCTGATAAAACTGCAAAAAATCAGAGCCTGAAATAAAAGGCCGTTTGTCTACAGAGACAAAAGATGGAAATCCATGAGCAGACAAGCAGAGATCAATGCAAATGCACTTTGACAAACATGTGAACCATCTCCAAATAGCTCACAAATATTTCAAAACATGAGTGGTCAAAACCTTTTCATGACCTCTGTTATTGGGTAGGCACTACCTAGAAAACTTTCAATTGTAAAAACATAGGATTTTCTAGTTGCCGGTTTGTTTGCCTCCTTACATACCTATTGCACAGCCTCATGAAACAAGGGCCTAAAAGGTGTTGGAACAGAATAATCTACGTTGTCAGCTGAAATTGCTTTAAGTTGGGGTGTACCATTCGCCCTGATGCTCTGTGAGCAGATCCAGTTTGGGAAGAGCTAGAAGTATTTGCCTCGGTCAAAAAGGTGGTTAACACAATGAAGATTCAGAATCAGAGTTCACAAGTACCTTGGAAATCATTGGAAAGAGTGGAAATGCTTACAGTGAAATTCTCGACTATGGGAATGACAGGAGCATCTGTCTTCCAAGCAGGACTACCAGGTTGTCTTGAACAGAATTTTTGCAGGTGTTCTTTTTGAAAGGAAGTAAGCAGATCTACTGGAGGTATTTTCCCACATCCAAATCTAGTCCTGGAAGACTTCTACATGGAGCTTCCACTCATGAGGGCCTGTGTTCTTTTTGAAAGGAAGTAAGCAGATCTACTGGAGGTATTTTCCCACATCCAAATCTAGTCCTGGAAGACTTCTACATGGAGCTTCCACTCATGAGGGCCTGTTCAGGATCTGCTCAGTCTGTCTGCCACTGTGTTTTGCTCAGATAGAATGCATGAGTTATGAAGAATCAGAATCCTGCAAAAGCCACACCCAGACCTACACTGCCAACCGGCAAAGGGAGTATGGTCTTGTACTACCTTGCTTGCTAAAGTACCACATCACAGTATTGTTGTCTGCGACCATTATAGAGAGGACGTAGAGTCAATAAAATATGAAGAACTTTTAATGCAAGAAATCAGACATCTCTTTTACATTTATACACTCTGATATGCTCTGAAAACCCCACAAGCATTCAACTCCCAAAGACAATGCTCCTCATACAAACTCTGAAAAGCCCATCTAAGCAGATTGGATAAGGGTCTGGAGAGAGAAAAGGAGTACTGGATTCAGAGACAGTTGATCCCTCCCGTGTACTTCCCATTTCTCAATTCCTAGTATCACTACCTGGAAGCCCAAGGGATGAAAGTGCTGGGTCCAACAACTCAAGTACCACTGAAATTTTCTCATGTGTAGCCTGGCTAGTGAAATCATGAGAATAACTGATGTCATGAGGTCTAAAATTCTGAGGAACACACTTGCTAAAACCACATCTAGAAGAAAAAAAAATGCTATGGTAAGGTCAGAACTTTTCCTGGAAAGGCCGCCATCCTTTTTACGATGTCTACCCAATACCCCAGAACAATTTGTTAAAAGGGTGTGAGAAAGTACTTTTTGTAGTACTAACTTTAAACCCAGGAGGGAAAGGAGGATGTAACCTTGTCTAAGGACTTCAAACACTAGAGCACAGAACCAGCACAAATCAGCAAATCACTTAAACAAGGGAAAAAATGTTTAGGGTTCTGCAAAAGAGGCCAGACACTTTGTAAGCACTCAATGTGCAGCAGATAACCAAAGTAATGCAGAAAAATGATAATATAATCCACAAATATCAAAATTCAGACAGACAAGGTGAGCATTTTGAATTTTGAAACTTACAAAAATATTTGGAAAAGAGAAATTTAGAATGGGTTTCCAAGAGTGCTCCTTTTTTTTACCATAAAGATTCTAGAGTAAAATCCTTTACATGTCGCTGTCCATGAGCCCCCAGTCTAGTGAGTGCATGGGAAACCCTCTGAAAGGGAGAGGATTTTCAATCCACTGTCAGGTGTATTCTCTGAATTATTCTCAGAACCCATTTGTCTGGGACTATTAGCGGCCTGTCTACAGGGTTGACAGAGCCTGCGGGAAGGAAGAAGAGTAGGAAGGTCAAACAAGAGTGCTCAGACGCTACATTCTTTTGCAGGAGGTTGATCCTCTATTGGAAAGGAGCCCCTCATTTGGTTTAAAAGAATTATCCCCCTGGCATTTCCTTTTGGATCCCTGACTTCTTTGGATAAGACGTTTCTCTGTTCTACCTCTTTAAGATGACATCTTATTTGGCCAGAAGTTGGTTACATGAAACATCCTAGATAACCCATGCATTAATTTGCCTATATCATCCCACTGTTTGCAAATCCATATAGCAGGGGTCCCAACCACCACTTCAGGACTTAAAAGGTGAATTCAAAATTTCGGCTTTTATATCAGACAAGTTCTGATTATGTAACCAAGCATACAGTCTTAAATCAGAAGGAGCAGCATCACTTTAGACTGTCTGCACATTCAAGCTCAACTCTCAAATTACGTTTCAAAACCAGAGTTAAATTAGAAACTATTTCAATTTCATAACTACTTTGATCTGCAACTACAGATACAAAATCATCCAAATTGTACATACTAACAAATTTCCAAACATAGCCTTATTAATTTAATATTCTAAAGTCTGGATTACTAGAAAGACATCCTTTTACCCTGAGGATTTAATCATTTTCCTGCTTTATAAGGGGATTTTGGATGAGAAGCAGCAAGGGACTTATTTGTGCAGGCAGCTAGGGAGACTACGGCTGGGTCAATGACAGGGGGGGGGGGCACCAGTTATACCAGAGACGACCCTATATTTTCTCTGAGCCTTTTCGGTGCCTACTGGATACTGGTGTTCTACAGGCAGCTTTATTAACATCTTCCAAGACTGGTAAGGGGGCACACAGAACTGGACATCTTGTCCTCTAAAAGGTCGTATAACCTGCCTAGCTCTAAGGTAGTTCCGGACTACGTCAAAGCAAAAACATTAGCAAAATCTGAGGAAAAGTGAACACTTGTTTGGACTTTATCTTCGGAAAGTGAACTAGAGTCCATGTGTGACTGAACTCTATGTCAGCTGGAAAGTCATCACTGTCCTCAGATTCCACATTATTCTCTGAGAAGACAAGTTCTTACCCAAACCAATACTAAAGCCATGGATAAAACACAACCACTGGAATTAGCTATTTGCAGAGCCAAGGAAATCACGTCAGCCTTATAAACAGTTATAATCTGATCAGCTGCTGTATAAAGAAGGTAGTTACTTCTCATTGTGAACTTCATTACTAGATAAAATATCTGGGGACAGACTTGCATCTGGCAGGGGGTCTTTTATCCAGGACTACTCCTGCACTTAGTTTGGTTCTTCCATACCTGCACCAGGAATTTGAACAACCCAGGAAAATGCATCCAACCCACCTTCCATAGTGGCTGGCAAAGCCACAATAGAGGGAGATGGGACAAAAGGCAAGTGGCCTGCAGACGAACAGTGGCCCTGAAAGGATCACTAACCATTGGCAAAGATATTTTATTTTGCTTTTTTCTTTTAAATGCAACTAGATTTGATGGGGGAGAAGTACAACTAATCAAGTCAGGGGAAGAGAAAAATCAGGCCAGAATCGTATACTGACAGTACTGGATAAGGTATCAAAATAAGCACTTAATTTACCAGTAATAAAGTAGGTCTCCACTTCGTTAAATTCGGTTAGTATCACAAAGTTTGAAACATGTTCAGAATTCTTTTACAACTGACAGAAGTTAAAGAATTTCCAGTATACAAAGTCTAAACACCAGAGCAACCAATATGGTCAAACCAATGTTAAAAAAATAGCTCCACACATTTTAACACATCTTAAACTGCTGTAGAATAACGTTTAATAGCAATTTAAACCTTTTCATGACAAGGAAGTAAAATCCCCACAGTACATTCAAAGAAACTCATTCATGGTAAACTCTGATCAGATGTTAAAAGACGCAGAGCGCGCACACACACACTAAATTATGCGTAAATGCTGGGGGGGGTTGCAACATTCCGCTGCAAGAAATTAAAATAAAGCAGAGTAATAACAGTAAAGACAGGCCTCTGGTGTTAAACAGCAAACATATACACTGCACTTCTGGCAGAAATGCTGAAAGCTTCCTCAAAGACAGTTATATACGTACCATAATTGATAAATCTGTCTGCTTCCATCCTTCCTCAATGGACAAGTATTCAGAACCAAGACCATCGGACATCAACCACACAAACTTTGGAACCAAGACTCAGGCTGCTCCCCTTAACCATTATCTCATGCTAGGCCCGTATTACCTCAGAATGAGTTGTCTTACCAATATGAAAAAAGTGCCACCCCCTCCCATGTAAAATGGCAAAGTAGAATTTGCTTAGATTCAGAGCCTGGATATTACCTACGCAAGTTGTAAGGGGTCACCAGTGCGATTACTCCAAAAATGAAATAGGAAGGAAATTTCCGGCCAGGGAAAAGGAGGGAAGTTGAGTAAGGACATAAGCAGACAGAGACCCTTCTTAAAGAGAGAGAAGAGAGGGAGAGGGACAGGGAGAGGGATATATACATGAATATAATGTTTGTGACGCCCATGCCCTGGCCCAGCAATCAAGGAGCCTCAACCCTCACCACTAACACCAGAGAGGGTGTCTCATATGAGAGGAAAGGATAACAAATACACACAGTGAAGCGCAATTTCTCTTAGAGCACACAGAGATCAGTCGGTCTGGGGCAGGTTGTTCCCTTTCCCTCCAGGTCCCAAATAAGACTCCCCACTGGCACATCTATAGGGTCCAGATCTCAGCCTAGCTGGCAAACTAAACCTCCAGTAGCCTCTCTGTCCAACCAGTGCTTCCTGTCCCTGACCAAGTAGCTGACAAGACACACACACACACACGATAAGAATGTATACAACTTCACAGACACTCCTGGGAAAGGCTGACAGATTCTCCAGCTGTGCCCCTTTACCCAGACTATACGGTAGTAATTACTGCCACCACCGAATTATCACCTACCCAAAGGCCCTTAAAAGTGTCCAATTATTACTGTGCAATATTAATATCCAATAGTAGTGTAACTTCAATAAGCATGCAATGTACTTGAGCTTAATTTATCTCTACATAAACCAGCCACAGTTGAAAAGGGTTTAAAAATATTTAATACTAAAAACACAAGACAATACCTACTACACAACAGTGCTATTCAAGAGTTCAGAAATCACTCAAACTTAATTCAGTAGTACAGTTCTGACTGAACAGAAAAACACAGTCTAATCTTTATAGTGCTAACTATTTCTACAAGAAAACACTTCTAAGATAACATGAGAGCATAGAAGTGCTGAGTTAGATGTCCAAAATCAAAATGCTTAATCTCTAGTTCTCACTGTTTAGATTGAAACTCCAGTTCTGATAAACATTGCATCATCTTTTTCACCATTCCTGGAGTTCCCAGGCTACACATTATTGTTAAGTGTAAAATAATGTAAATGCAGTTAAAGGACATTCCACATGTAAATTCTTGTCATTAACTTTAGCCTTAAAACAATAGGCAGTAAGCCTTTATTTAGGCAGACTGGAGCCGACTTGTAAAACATCAAAGGCAGTGAGGAAATTTAAAATTTCAAAGGACCAACAAGAATGCTTGACTTAGCTTTCTTTACAGCAGATGGCAATGTTGCCACATTGTTTTTAAGTTAAACATTCACAGTATTTACAAACAGAATTATCTACCAAAGTCTATTTGACTAGGCTGGCAGCCTTCACCCCTCTCTACCCAGTCTTCACAATGTTCTTTTCCATCTGCTCCTCAACATACGGGACAAGGTCCCCAGCTACTTCTCTTGCGTGGTTTCATGACGGATATTTTAGAGGATTGCTAAACCAAATGAAGCCCTGGACCTGGAATGCAAACCCAGTTTGTAATGGGATATGAAGCTATGGATATTATACTAAGTAACTGCAGCACACTACTTCTCTTGCGAGGTTTCAGGACGGATATTTTAGAGGATTGCTAAACCAAATGAAGCCCTGGACCTGGAATGCAAACCCAGTTTGTAATGGGATATGAAGCTATGGATATTATACTAAGTAACTGCAGCACAAATATCGATCAACTACAGAAAAGACAGTAGAGGTGGCGCCTGATACAGTGGCATGAGCTTTTGGGATTCTAGGTAAGGACAAACCCTCCACCTTGTAAATAATGGCTATCAGATTGTATTTCCTATGAGAAAAAGGTTACCTTAGTTAATGCTTCACCCAGTTTTGCTGAAAAAAAAAAAAAAAAAAAAAAAAAAAGAGGACACAAACTAATCGGCTAACTTTAGTGCCCTAGTGTGTCGTAGTTGGATGTTCACCACCAGCTCTGCTTCTAACAAATGTAGTATGTACACTCCTCTGTTGGCAAACTGAGGGGAAGAAAACAGGTCCATCAATAAATTAGTTAAGGGAATACTCAGGGGCTACCTTAAGTTAGGAATGAGGTATTTCTCCTTAAGGAAACTACATCCTTGCAAAAAATTAAAATATGGAGTCTGCAGTTTAAGGCATACCATTCGGAAAAACTCATTCTTGCAGAAATGACAGCTACCAAAAAGAACATCTTGGCCTCCAAAACTCTGAAGTCCAATGTAGCTGCAGGTTCAAACGTGGGTGTAGTCAAGGCCGGCAGAACACTAGTGATGCCTGATTGAGAACGGATCTCTAAGCGGAGGCCATAAGAAGGGCCTGTAAAAAAAAAAAAAAAAAAAAAAGTCTATTGATAGTTTGAGGGAGGCAGTGGATATTTGTTTTTCCCTGATATGGAAGTAAATTGCAGCCATCTGCACCTTGATGCAGAATAGCCAACTCCATTTTGAGAGCGAGCGGGAAAGAAATGTAATGCATCAGAAAAGAGCTAGCAAGTTGTTCAAATTTCAGTTTGTAGCCCACATAAAAAATCTTTTCCCACTTGTTTTTATAGATTTCCCTGATGGAAAGCTTTTGAGCAAATGTGAACCTCCTTTACCACTTGGGATGAAAGCCTGGAGTGTCTAGCCATTATATGAACCAGAGAAGCCATGCAGTCAATTTGAGTGTCTCTATGGCTTGGTGAGGATTCTTGGAAGGGGGAGACTGGAGACCTGGATTGGTATCCAGCATCTACAGTAAAAGTACAAGGCAAGACCAGAAGAGAAATCACACCTGCTGATGCCAAAAGGGGGTGAGGAGTATCACTTCAGCCTAGTTCCACACTAAGAATTTTGGAATGACAAGGGGGCTATGTGTACAGGAGACTAGGGATGAAGTATGGATTAGAGCATCCATTGGAGACATCCCCTCTGGGGCAATCAAGGTGAAGAACTGGCTGCACTTGCTGGAAGGACCCAAGGGCATAGCTTCGAATTGGAAATGACTGGCACAAAGCCAGAAGTGGATAACCTTCTGAAGCATCTGTCCATCTTTATATGGTAGTACAAGTCCTGAAGGTGAATCTGGCACATCCAATCATCTTTCCTGCACTGCACAATAATCCTCCAGAATTTCATCCATTTCATGTACAGATTTAAATGACCAAGGACCAAACCTGGCCTGAAGTCCCCATTCTCTTTCGGCACTTAAAAAAAATCTCAAGTAAACTCCGGATCCTTGTTGGTATGGTAGGACCTCCTGGATGACCTTTTGTCAAAGCAATTCTACCATCTCAAATAATGCTGCCTTTTTTTGAAGGGGTGGAATGTTGGGTAACTTTTTTTGACTGGGGATGGAGGGACAAGAAAGCAGTGGTGCAACCTCTATACTCATACATCTTTAATAACAGATGTTAAAGGCCATGGGGTGCAGGGATAAGTGCCCCAACTGCTGTCAGAAAATGGCAGTCAGGCAACCTTTCAGGAAAGAGTTCAGAGAAAAGAATCAAACACTTGATGCTGCGACAACCTCTGCCAGGTGGGTGACGTCCATAGTCCCCCACCAAACTCTGCCATAGGGAGGTCCATCTTCGGAAGTGTCCAGATTGAAACCTTGCGTTTTACAGAACCATGGCTTCTTGCTACCCCTCTGGCTATGAGAAAAAGGACCTCTGAGGAGTGCAGAAGCGGATACCAACAGCAGACAAGGTTTTTCATTCTTGCTCACTTTTGGAAATCTTTCACCATTTGTCTAAAAAGAGTGGACCCATCATTAAGAGCATTGATAAAGGAGATCTTGAAGTGTTCCACAAAGTCATATAAGTGCATCCAGACACGTCATCTCACAGTGACACTAGTTACTACTGCCTGCAACTCTTGAAGTGCCCTCCATAGCATTATAAGAGATATGCATGGACTTGTCAATAGGAAATTAAGGGTGGCCAGCTGTGAGCTGATAACTAAAGAGGTGAAAAAGTTTATTTATATTTACGGACATTTGTTAACCGGGTTAATCCAACTGAGCCAGGGGCCCATTTTCAGTGGAGACCACAGGAGAAAAGCTCCAGAAGTATTACGTATTATTTTTACACTGTAATCAAATCAAAATAAAACCACCATAAAACATAGTAAAAAAATCAACAATTAGAGAATATCATTACATAGAATAGGTTAAACGATTGGCAGGTCTTCTTATCTACAGAAAACCATCTAAGCAAAAATGGATTTAAAAAAATATATATATAAATAAGTAAATAAATATATATATATATATATATATATATATATATATATATATATATATATATATATATATATACATACAAGGGGAAAGGGAGGCATAACGGTCAATATGACGAGTACAAGGAACAACAAAGAATAAAATAGGGAAAATTAGTTAATTTGAGAGGAGAGAAGGCTAGATCAAGTGGGGTTACACACATGGGCAGCATTTCAGAAAGCAGAGTGGGAACTGGGGCTATTTCTTTGGTCAAGTTCTTCTGGAAATTAATGTTATAGGCCAGACTGTTCAGTGCCCAGAAAGTAAAGGTCACTGAAGTGTATACCTGCTTCCTAAACCTGTTTAAAGCCCTCGACTCCCTGTGCGGAAGATGGGCAGTGGAGCTCTCTTCAGCAAGCACCTGTCTTGGTGGCCAGTGCTACCATCACGGAACCTACAGCAGGACCCTTGCTCAAAAACAGTCTTTAGGGGGACACCAAAAATTTGCAAAAATTTGCCCGTTTTACAAGGTATTGGTTCAGCAACATCTCGTTCCTTCCATGCCCACTTCAAAATAAGGTCCACCATCTTAGGAAAGGGCTTCACAGGACGACCTGCCTTTCTTAGATGTTCTAAATGCTCTCTAAATGAAATGTCCTCAGTGGGGGATCTGGAGGCCTCCTCTCCTTCAAAGTTAGTATATTCGATTAAAGACTGGTGGAGAGTCAACATGCCTTCTTTTGCATGAATTTTCCTCTATACAGGTTATTCTGGGGAAGTTTGTGAAAGGCAGATCATGCCTTCTGAACCTGATCGACTTCTTTGAGGCAGTCACCAAAGCTGTAGACGAGGGTAAGGTGGTTCACACAACCTATCTTGACCTCGCCAAGGCTTTCGACACCATCCCCCATTCTGGAATTATAGCTAAACTCACTAAACTAGGTATAAATCCCTATGTCACAAGATGGGTTACCAACTGGCTCACTGACAGAACCCACACTGTAAAAGTTGCAGACTCCAAATCTGACTGCAAACCAGTGAAAAGTTGAGTACCACAAGGTTCAGCCCTGGGACCTCTCTTGTTTGGTATCTACTTCTCTGTAGTGCAGGCTAACACAGAAGGTCTCTGGCTAACGAAGTTTGCAGATGACTACAAACTAGGAGCCATAGTTGAGTCTCCAACTGATGTGGACATCCTACAGAAGGGCCTCACTGAGACAGATGCCTGGTGTCAGAGGCATGTGGCCTCAAGCTCAATGACAAAAAGTGCATGGTCATCCTCTTTGGCAAGAACTCTGTACCCATGAGCTACCACATAAAACGGCAGTCTACTTAACGCCAAATGTGTGATAAGAGACCTTGGGACCCAGGTGGACAGTAGTCTCCTTTGATAATCACATTGCCACAGTAGTCAAGAAATCCTTCTATGTGGCACACCTCATCACAAAAGGGTTCTCATCCATGAAAAAAAAAGGTCATTGTTCCCCTCTACTCGGCACTCATTATACCCATTATAGAGTACAACACCCCTTTGGAATGTACCTCAAGACATCTACAGCAGCTGGAAAGGCCACAGAAGTAACTCATAAAGAGGATTACTGGCCTCAAACAGATGCCCTACACTGACTGTCTCAAAAAGCTCCAGCTTTGCTCTGTAGCATATCGCCTACTCAGCTGTATATGTTGGGCAGAGATCTCCTCTATGTTAAACCCAGAGCTGTTGGACATGCTACACCTAAAGAAATCCCAATCCCTCTGAGCTACACACTCTAGGGACCTAAACCTTGTCACCACAATAATCAGGACATGCTGGAGGGATAGATTCCTGTCCCAGAGACTTCCTATACTCGAACAAGCTACCCATCTGTGTCGAGCAAAATGTCTCATTAGCACTCCCAAGAAGAATCTTGAGGAGTGGATGGGAAATAGGAAATACACCCCGGGGATCACTTATGTGGCTCTGCTCGACAGGAGCACAGGAAATTAACTTTCTTGGGTGGCATAAGCCAGGGAACCTTGTTGGCTAAGCTTACTTAGGCCCTGGGGCTGATAGGTTCATAGGTAGGTACTAAGGCTAAGACTCAAACAATTGGAGTCCTTGATGTGAATCCCATCAAAGCTTTTAGGTACTGGCTGTCCCAACAGGACAGAGCAGGACCACGGAACTCCTGTGGGGGATGGATGGATCCAAGACAGAGATGTTTCACTCTGTTGAATGAGAGCACACACTCAAAGGCAAAAACTAAAACTGATGAAGGCACGAGTATGGGTCCCTCTCACCAAAGGCAACCATCACTATAGGAAACCCCAATTGGATTTATGTCCTGAGAAACTTATTCTGTCTGCAACTACCTTGGAAATACTCCTGGAGGACTGCATGGACCGAAGGTAAAAGGGAAGAGAGGCATGTCCAAGTGCGATGGGGTGGCCGCCCTTGCAAAAAAAATGACCCAAATCTTGTGAAGACTGGCTAAGGGTGAAGTACAGGCTTCAAGCAGAGTTGGATCAAAGGCTATGGATCCGATTGTTTAGAGATCTTAGGTGAAAGATCCGAAGCAGATAATCGATCCAGACACAGCTTTTTGGCTTCCCTCTTTTTTTTTCATTCTCTTGGCTTTTCTGGCTTGTCCTGTCCACAGACTCCTCCATCGAGGAAGACTGAGAAGAAAAAGAAGCAGAGGGATACACAAAGGAATCTTCATCTGTTGGGGCAAGGAAAAGTCCCTTAAGTAGTAACTTGTTGCATCTTGCCAGGGATTTATATCAGAGTAAAGAGAAAGAAATTGGGGAGTACAAAGTGAAAGAATTTTTTTTTTTTTTTTTAAAAAGTCAGAGTATAGAACAGAAGTTAACAAAAGGGATAATTAGGATTTACAAAATACTGCAAGAGAGCTATAAGAATCAGGAGGTAGTTAGAAATGATTAGGGGAGGAGACTGGAAAGGCAATTTACAGAGGAACAATGTGAATCGATCTGCATAGCTCGGCTCCCTTGGTATGCAACAAAATCCAGATGGTTTAGGATTTTTTGAAGAGTTTGCATTATGTATTTTTATACTCCAAGCAAATGTCATTTTTTTTCCCCTAAGATTAACAGCAAATGCTGCAGGTGTGAGGAGACCAACAGAGGTAACTTGGAACACATTGAGTGTTACACTAGCTTTCAGATTTTAAAAATTTCCTACAGAGTACTTGGTTAGAAATGTGGGTGGAGCAAATGGTTGCAACTAAGCAACTGTTTCTTCTGGAGATGGGAAACAGTATCTGAAGTGCCCAGACATATTAAGGCCTTACCCAAGGTTAATGCTATTGGCTGCCAAAAAACTACTGAAAACTGGAAATCAAATTCGAAACAGACAATAACGGAACATGGCAAATGAGACAAATGAACAGGTGGTGACGCACTGAAAAAAGGGAAAGAGCAAATTGCATATAAATAAATGGAATTTGTGATAACATAAGCAGAATAATGTTTACAAAAGACAAATTTAAGAAAAGGCAGGAATTGAACAATATATAGAATTAAGTGAACAATTGTTAAAACACAAGTAGACTGTATGAAAATGTCACTATGGCTTCTTTATTACTGTAGCTGTTTCTAGGTCATTAAAATTGTGACTTAAAGATGTGAATAAAAAAATATAAAGGCTGGTGGGGGCCACATTGGGAAGGGAGATGCACGGCTGCATGGACTCAATGTCCTTTGTCAGTCTAGCAGTCTCCAAGTCCTCAAGATTCACAATAGGGCTTAGAGGGACAGCGTTCTGCAATCACCATTATTCTTAGGTGTAGGTTTATGCCTGGCATCATGATCCTGCATACAGGAATATGGAGGGCCCTGTTTAAGGCTCACCTTTGGTATCAGGCCCTTTTCTATTAACAGTGCAACCTTATAACAAGCAATGCTTCCCTCTATACAACTAATATCTATTTGATATCCAGTTTCAAGCCAAATGTCTCAGGGCTGAGAAAACCTAAACCAAATTACCCTGTTGAACTTCAAAAATATAGAAGGGGGACCACAATGGCATCCAGTACCCTTGTGTCAGTAGCAGACTAGGGAGAAACATTCCTCAGTATCAGGCTGGTTGACAAAGATCTGGCTGCTCATCTGAGGGAGAAGCACCAAAGAATGCATCCTCCAAGGTGGGTACTGGGAGAAAGTACACGCTTCTCATTGTATGTTAAACCATAGCACAGCACTGGTTCAGACTATTCGTCCTTACCAGAGGATAAGCAAAGTATCAGCATGATCTGAATGGCCTAGTACCTACTACAAAGGCTAAGACAATGATCCAGAAGATGCCTGAGGGGGTGTGATGAGCCATCATGCTGGTTCACAATGGATAAACTCTCAAATGCCGTCATCCCTAGGGCTGCAAGGTAAGCCAGAAACTTCTCTGTTGACAAGTGGCAAGAATGAACCTCTGGTACTCTGCAGTGCTTGATGTTGTGCTTTTTCCAAGCTGATACATGCAATCAGCATGCGGCTCAGTCTGCAATGTGACACAAACATGGACTTGTGTCTAGGCATCATTTGACAATCTTGATAAGTTATATGTCAAGCTGTGGAATGAGACACTGGTCGATTTCCAGCTAACACATCTATGGTAAAGTACTAGGAGGCTAGGGACAGTCCCCGACATGTTCACTGTTCTGCAGATGGCAGTTTCGTAATGGAAATGCAGTGCTACTGTGATATGCTTTTCTATGTGATGAATGAGAAAAGGCATAAAAGGGCAAAGTTTTGCTTCCGAAAAGTGTATTACTATTTTCATACCATCATATGAACAGCACATATGCTGGCAATGTTTATCAATTCTAATTTGGCAAGACATTCTTCCTTTGCTTAGATTTTCTCTGCAGTTTAAATTTTGAACTCAAGGAATTTTTTTTATCAAGAGGTTTTGGCATTCACTTCAAGGGCACACAACAATAAAAGCATATAATACAGTTCAAAATAAAGTTAAAAATCAGAAATGCATTTTGCTGGCTCTCTGACATACCTTGCTTGTCCTCATCACTGTCTGAATACTGATCAAAGTCTCCTTGCCCATTTTGTTTAACTGGGGGTGCTGTTGGCCCCTGCCCCATCAACATCAGTAGCTTCTTCTCATAAAGTCCTCTGGTAGTGGCTGCACAAAAACAAGCAAGAAAGAGAGGAGTGTCCAGAAATGCTGTTTTCTACATGATAAATAATATTTCAATGGGAATAATTTAAATTTGTGTGAGATATTCACCAAAGCAATGCCTATTCAATACCATTCTGTGTTCACCAAAGGACGACTAGATCCCCACTAGCATCTTGCTAATTTTGCAATGAGTTAGTACTGCTAATATTTAGAGCCTCTAGGTGCCAAGAGTAAAAATGTTGCATACACATACAGGCAAGCACTGACATGAAACCGTTTTGGAAATTAGCCCATTTCCTGCAACACTTAAATGAAATCCTCTACTGCTGGTAAACTTAATACAAGAGCATCACAAAGGGCTCTTAAAACTAATATATGCAGATGATGTGCTGCTCTTGCATTCTAGTACTAGCCACACTGCCCTGCAAAACAAGTTATAAGACCAGTTCAGTTAATCACCTGGTCCGCTATAACTACTAATTAACCCTATGAAAACCAAAGTCATGGCCTTTGTCTCAGCCAAGAAATTGCCCACTATTCTTCCTATTTTCTTAACAGATCTAATGTTACTGAACAGAGGCACCCAGGCCTGATACATGACCCAGTCCTTGGCTTTAGTACGCCAATTTTGTAACTAATAACAATATTTTAATACTTACAGTTGAATAAGGACTTATTTTCTTGTTATGCATTCAGTACCACAATACTTAGAATACAGACGGTTGAGAATAAAATCTGCAGAGTCATTCTGTTGGCAGACCCTCAGATACACCATTGCAATTTGCTAAAAAAAATCCAAAAGGTTTTCAGTGCCTCATAGGTACTCTAATTTACAAGCTGCTAAAACATGGTACCACTCACCTTGAAGATTGAAACTACCTTTACAAAGACAATTGTTGTGCGCTCAGAAGTCCACAAGGTCAGTTTCTCAATTTAAAACTGTGGTAGGCGAGACAGCCTTCACTAGACTGGGACCTTCTAAAATGGAACCTACTTGCCTACAGATGTCAAAAATCAAGAAACCATTTAAAAGTTTCAAAGATGTACTGAAATGGGATCTCTACTTAAAAATCTGCCACCAGCAAAGCTACCATGAGAACGGTTGGGTAACTTACCGGACATCATGAGTAGACTACATTTAATAAACTTTGTGACAGCTTATATGCAAACATTTCACAAGTATAACTGAGGATGTATTACATGTATGAATGCACTGTATTTTACATGCATTTTAGCTTGCATTTTGTATATACATTTTCTTAATGCACTCTCACTGGATCTTTAATGTTAACCTATCTACATTCAACCTTACTCTGCTCTGAATTTTTCGATACAACATTGCTGATTAAAAGACCATAATGTATTTTCAGCTACGACCCAAGCTTAAACAGAAGAAAAGGATCAGATCAGTCAGTACTTCCCAAAAAAGGTGTACAACTGCAACCATCAATGAGCAATACTGTACTAGTGCCTTATTCAGGCATTCATTAATAGGAGGTGACTGCAAAGCTTCGTTTCAGAATGCAAAGAAATGCAAAAAGCTTACTTTTACGCTCGATACAGTAAACTGTTAACCGGAACCCATGGGGATTGGTAGATGCTGGATAACTGTAGTTTCTGGTTGCTTGAAAGTTATTAAAAACAGTCCTGAATAAAACTGTACCCTGTAATATTTGTTTGGTTTGACTTGTTTTCAGATTGGGGAAGAGAGGGAATTTATTCCAGTCTTCCTTTTTAAAACTCTAAAAACATAAGGTATGTTTCTGTGCGGGGGGAATAAAAAGTGCAACACATGAAAATTGTACTGCATTTCTTAATTTTTTTTTTTGCTGGTTGCTTGAGTTCTGGTTAACAGTTTACTGTGGTCAGTTTAGCAATTACTGGGCATTTACTTATTCGCTTTCATGTGTGGAACATATATATGCATCTGACATACTTTTTCCCAGCAAAGTAGGCAGTGCCAAGGCTGCTCTTTACTGTCAGTCCAAGCCAGAGAGACAATGAAGGACCAATTTAAATAATATTTCAGGAAACAAAACTGACAACAAAACTCTACTTTGTAAATACAAATGTACATATGCAAATGCTGCAAAACACTGAAATACACAAGTTCCGAATGCATCTTTTTTTAAATAAAATCATTTTGTATTGCCAGCTATGCCAAGTGAAGTAGGGCTGTGGATGTGTAACATATGCCAGCATAGTTAGCTGGAGTTTAAAGAATTTGCCATTAGTTTATCAATCGGATTTGTACAGATGCTGGTCTTGAAAAATCTATCTAACGTTGCTTGTGTTTTAAAAAGTACCAACACTGGGTCCCGCTGGACAGAGAAAAATGCACCTGTATGTCAGACTGTATTCTAACTGTGGAAATTAAACATATTGTAATAGAGGATACCAGAAGAGAAGAGGTTCATCGCCGTTCAGCTAACTTTGAAAGTAGTTTGAAATTAAATTACCTGGTAGGCCACAAAAGACCATCTTACAGTTCTGATTACAGCCAGAGACAAAATGTCAGAGAACAAGGACTAGGTATCCTTGCTGTATTGTCATTAGCAGTGAACTAATTGCTATCCTGGAAGGGCGGAAATGTGAAATGGTTTTATGGCTTCCAGATGTTATGACGCATCTTAGCAAAGCCGAGTTGAGTGCATGGTAACACTGGTGTGAGATTCTGGTTCACTTTCTAGTAATGGAAATAAGGGAATTAGAATTCAGATGACCCAATGTATGTGATGTCATTCTGTAATCCAGGTCTGGAATGATGTTTTAATAGTAGATAAGACTGAAGTCTCATTGCAGTCTGTTAGAAGGATCACTCACCCATGTCATATTGCCTTGCTTTAGTAAGTAACCAGGGAATAGCAATTCTTTATATCAGTCAAAAAATATATAGTGACATTAGTTAAGTACCGTTTTTCTGTATCTGCGTGAATCTATTCATCTGGATTATTTTAAATTTTCCTGTGATTGAAACTTTGGTGTTTATTGCAAACAGATATTCTATATTTTCATGTTCTTTTATTATGCATTAAATATATTTAAACTTATCATTGTGGATGGCCCTTTACAGAATATTTTAACCTTTGAGAGTACTTGTGTCTATTTGGCGACTGTGGCAACTCCTGAAAGCCTTACTGCACTGGTCAAACACTATAATTTGTATTAATACTAATTCACACAGTATAATTGGGTACCTTTATAGCAGCCTTACAGTACCTGGCTTTGGAGTGTCTGGTTGCAGTGTAACTACTTCAATCTGGGCAGAAGGGGGCATAGCTAGTAAATCTGAGCCAGCCTTTCCCAGATGTGTAAGAGAGAAAATCAAATCTCAAAGAACATGTGCGTCAGCTGCCTGGAGCAGGGAAACAGCACTGGTTTCATATAGAGCGTCCTGGAGGAACTGGTGTGGACACTCAGCTGAGGACACGTCTCCAGCTGTGCAGTGGGGAGTCTAATTGGGAGCCAGGTGAGAGACAGCGAGGAACCAACCCCCAGCTGAGTGTGTTCTCAGCGTGCTCTTAAGGAAAACTGTGCTAGATGCAGAGCTGCATCTGGAAATACTGTGTGCATCTATTTTTTCCAAGTGAACATCCCTCTAAAGTGTCAGTGGTAAGGATTCAGGGTTCTTGATTACTGGCCCAGAGGGGGGACATCAGAGAATATGGCAAAAAGGTTTGATTTAAAAAAGAACTTTCTTCTGTCGGAAGTGAAGAAATCAAGTTCCCAAAAGCTATCCGAAGTATAAACTTCCATGTGTGCCTGATAATTCAGAATTATGGAAGCCAAAGTGGAAGAAGGTAATATTCTCTTACAGAGGCAGTCTAATGCCTTACCTTTCTTGTCATCAGATGAAGGGTTAGTGCTCAGTAACAGCCTATCCCAGCCCAAGATAGAGTAAATATAGCTGCTGAGTCTGACACAAGGTGAAAAGTAAGTTTTTTTGGCAACTGAGTATTGGGTATCAGGATGATTTAAAGGCAGCATTCAACACATCCTCCAGTGCTGGCAGTATAGGAAGGGTAGATGAAGAATGAGGAATATCCATTTTTAACATACATCTCCTAGGGTTAGGGGAAACAGTTTGTTCCCATAGTATACCTTATGCATCTTGGCCATGGTTTGATTAAAAGAAAATTCCTCCACATGATGGTAAAAGTTAATATTTTCTTCAGAGTCAAAGCTGGGCTTGTGAATCTAAAGGAGAAGCTGCTTCATCTCGGCAATAATCACAATCGGGCACCATTTCCTCAGAAATTTCTTTGCAGCAGATACTTGCCTGTAATGGCTTCTGGGCACTACAAGTCATTACACCTATAATACATACCTTCAAGTTAAGAACTCAAACACTCATCTTTAACTAATTATTTCTTGAGATGAAATATTTCATCTTTGTTTTTTCCTTTACAGGAGCCCTGGTGAAAAAAGGTCAGACTCAGAAGAGGGATATCTGACCAACCTAAATGGTCTATTGCCTCTGTTACCCCATGATGAATCTCCTGGAGTGCCTACCAGCCTTAGAAAAGATCATTCTCCTATCATAATATCAGGCACCGAAATATCCCAAGAGAAAGTGGATTACCCCCAGTTCCCTGCAACTGAAAGGACTACATTAGTGCTGGGGACATCTGCTGGAGCTGGTGTGTGGAGATGGGCATTTCCATCCAGGGGGGAGGCAGCCTAGAACCATCCAATGCAGTACCAGATCTAGGAGAGCCCTGGGCCAGGTGTTCTGCCACCAAGCAAGAATGTGGTAGGCCTTTTCACAGGTGCAGAGAAGTATACACTTGCAAGGGAACGGAATAATGGTTCTCCATGGTGACGGAGGTTACATCTCCACTACTCTGAAGGATTAAGGGACTGTATCATACCCCAGCAAGAGGCATAAACCATATCATGGCTGCTTGAAAGAAAAACCACTAAGACAGCTCTCATTCTATCACAAATTAATTAAATCTGGGGAATGAACCGCTGTAATCCAGGTTTGCAGGCTTAACAATCAACACGTAGGGAAAAAAGTCACCAGTACATCTAAATTGTAAAAGGATGCGGGAGGTACAATTCTGTAAGTAAACTTTACAAGAGTAGATGTTCGATGAATAGATCACTGTTCAGCTAGATGGGATATATCGTGCCAAGTACTGGAAAACTGTTCAGCTTCCAAAGCAGGCTTTGTGGTCATCCTTTGCTTGAATTAATATTTTTACCTCATATCTGGCACTGGGCAATTTCATCATGGTTCAGATTTCCTCATTTAACCTGAGTGTGTTTCTTCTGGAATACTAAGAACGTCATTTATTGAGTGTGCAATGAATTTTTATTTTATCAGTCTGTTCATTCTTGGATTCTACCATAGGGGTTTATTTTTGAATTTGGCAATTCATTTATTTCCGAGGGGGAACAGATGCTTCTATGTAATCATTTACATATGCATGGAATTTAACAGTGAAGGATTCCACATAAGCAGTGGGGATCATCAAGATGGAAGGGACTTCTGAACTTAGCCAGGCCATTCCCCCGTTTTAGTTGATCAGCATTTGAATAACCTCTGAAAACAGAGGTACTAGAAGATGCTTCAGTCTTATGGTGAATGTGATTTACTTGTGGTCTGATTTGATCATGGAGGAAGTTACAACCAAAGGGAAGAAAAGCTGTCCAATACTGGTAAGGACCAAATACCATACTGTATCGCCCCTGGTAGAGATGCAGACCAACTGGTCCAGGGGTTATGTACTGAAGTCCAGAATTCTTTGGACATGCATGTTTGAGGATCTACAAGTCTCAAGTTTATGGAGAGGTAGCTGAAGTCTCTTAAAAAAAATGGTGTTTAACTTAATACATAGGGATTCCATACTAGCTAGGTGGGAGATGTGGGCTGGGGGAGGGAGGGGATCCTATAGATAGCAATGATACAATAAGTGGCTTGTTAAACTTTGACAAACAAGTTTTAATGAGTATGAATTTATTTTGTTTTTAGTAATTATAGGGAGACGCGCTTGCCTTTAGTCCCTTTGTCTAATGTGGTGGACATGCATATGTCACAGGCATTGAAACCCTGCACTGAGGGAGTACTTTTAGTTGTACTGAACCAGGTCTCTGACTATGCATTTAAATTTTACATTTGTTAACCAGGATGGTCCAACTGAGCCAGATCCCATTTTCAGTGGAGACCGGAGAAAAGCGCCAGTACATGACAAACATTACGAAACAAACATTTTAAACACACAGCTTGAAACATATATTGAAGCATAAACTGAAATACAAGTTAACACAACAGACTGAAACATACATTGAAATATAAGTAGATACATCACTAAGTTGAGTGAGGCAGATATAAAAAGTACAGTTTTGTACCTACCATAAATGTAGATGTTAGAGTGTACACCCTGCTGCAGTCATCACACTTGGGTTATCTTGTCGTCAGGCGGTCCCCGCAGTCAGCCTGAATTCCAAAGTCTTGGTCTGGCGTCGGTTACTGTCGCTTCTTCCCTGACGTCAGTGCGCCAGGGGTATATATAATGCATCTGACGCCATTTACTTCAGTTTTTCTTGCCCCAGATGTCAGGTGCCCCCAAAAAGGTGGTCAGTATTTAGTACCAATGTAAGAAATTTAGCACAAACACAACATTCCTCCAGCTATAAGCAAATACATCAGTAAGGTATTGTAAAGTTTTAGCCAGTTAGATCAGAGGGGATGGAGGGAGGGTAACCTGGACTGCAGCAGGGTGTACACTCGAACATCTACATTTATGGTAGGTACAAAACTGTGCTATGTTCGTGTTACCATGCTGCAGTCATCACACTTGGGTAGAATCCCAAAGCTAAGGATGGGAGGAGGAGTCAAAGAGGGTTAGAGGGGGCTAGAGGGCCCTGCAGAACTGCAGTGGCGAAGCCAGCTCTAGTCTTAGACTAAAGTGGTAAGTGGTAGTGTTTGGTGAAGGTGTGTACAGAACTCCAAGTTGCAGCTTCCAAAATCTCCTTGGTTGGGACCCCCCCCCCCCGAGGAAGGCTGTAGATGCAGCCGTTGCCCTGGTAGAGTGGGGCCTTATGGTAGCAGGAACTGTTTTTCCATGATGGGTATAGCAAAAGCGAATGCAATGTCCTATCCATTTGGAAATGGTTTGTTTTGATATAGCCTTCCCTTGCGAAGCTGTAGCATAGGATACAAAGAGCTGATCAGATTGTCTGAAAACCTTAGTTTTATCCAAGTAGTAACGAAGTTGCCTGTGAATGTCCAAGGAATGCAGGAGTCTTTCTCCTTTGTTCTGTGGATTTGGAAAGAAGGTGGGTAAGTGGATGGTTTCATTTAAAGCCACACTAGATACCACCTTAGGCATGAAGGAAGGATTAGTTCGTAGAGAAACTCTGTCTTGATGGAAAATGAGGAAAGGTTCCACTGCCATTAGTGCCTGAAGCTCTGAGACTCTTCTGGCTGAAGTTATTGCTAGCAGCAGGGCAGTCTTCCATAATATAAACTTTAAATCAGCAGAGAAAGCTGGTTCAAAGGGAGGTAGTGTAAGTTTTTCCAGAATAAAATTGAGGTCGCATGTTGGTGTAGGTGCTCTTTCCTGGGAGGCCTAATGTTTTTTGCCCCTCTGAGGAACTACCTTAGAAGTGGATGTGAAAACAAGGGTGGATCCGTGTTGTAGTGGGCTGAAATAGCTGATGCGTGAATTTTAATGGAAGAAAAAGAAAGTCCTTTATGCAACATCTCAGTTAAATACTGTAGAATCTGAGATGTGAGGCTGAAGGGTATTTTGGCCTTTAGCTTGGTTCCAGGCGCAAAACCTTTTCCATTTGTCCGAGTAGGCCTTCCTGGTGCTGGGCCTCCTAGCTTCCAGAATAACATCCATAACTGCTTGAGGGAGAGGAGCTGGCTGGATGCTTAGGTGATTTGCCATGCAGCCAAATTTAAGGTTTTGAGCTGGCTGTGTAGAACCTGATTGTTTTGCTGTGTGAGCAAATGGGCAATTTGTGGCAAAATCCAAGGTGGGCCCTGGGCCATAATCCTTAATAGTGGGTACCAGTGCTGGCGTGGCCAGTCTGGGACTGAGTATCAGTCGTGGTTTCTCCTTTCTGACTTTCAGAAGCACTTTTGTGAGAAGAGGCAATGGAAGGAAGGCATATACTGTCAGGTTTTTCCAACTGAACGAGAGTGCGTCCACTTTCCAAACTTGATGGTGAAGTGTCCTTGTACAAAATTTTGTTAGCTGATAGTTTTGGGGGCTGGCAAACAGGTCTATGCCTGGGAGGCCCCATTGTTGAGTTATTATTGAAAATACTTGTGGATCCAGTTTCCACTCGTGGGGATCCATGATGTTTCTGCTGAGGTCATCTGCCAAGGTGTTCTTTTTTCCTGGCAGGTATTGAGCTTGTAACTGAACTTGGTAAGCCAGTGCTGTGTTCCACAAGGTCATTGCTTGCCTGCATAGAGGGTAGGAGTGTGTACCCCCTTGTTTATGGACCACATTACTGTGGTGTTGTCCGTCCTTATTGCAAGTTGTCTGGATGTAATAGGTTTTTGAAGGCTGTCGGAGCATTCTGTACAGCTAACATCTCTTTTTGATTGATGTGCAGATTCCTTTGATCTGCAGTCCATATGCCTTGAATGCACTGTCCTGCCGTGTGTGCCCCCCCAGGTGTAGTCCAATGCATCTGTTGTCATAGTTTGCCTGGCTGGGGGGCAAGATGAAAGGCTGACCCCTTGTTGAGGTGACATGCCTGTGACCACCATAGAAACTCTTGTTGAAGGCAGGGAATGAGAGGTATTGTGTCCAAGCTGTGGCTGTGTTGAGACCATATGCTTTTTAGGTACCACTGTAATTTCCTCATATGCAGCTTTACAAATGGTATTAGTAGTATGCAAGATGCCATGAAGCCCAAGGCCTGCAGAATTTTTCTTGCAGGGAGTTGGGTCTTTGTTGCCATTGTTTTGAAATATTGAGTCAGTTGTAGTTTGTCTGGTGTCAGATAAGCCTTTTGGGCCGTTGTATTCAAGCTGGCACCCAGGAATGTCATTTTGTGAGGGTACTAGTTCTGATTTCTTTTCGTTTACTGTGTACCCCAGGCAAAGTACAGTTGTGTACACTTTCCATAAATGTAGATGTTAGAGTGTCGTCACTGTTGCAGTCTTGACTGTACGGTTCTCCCTTGCAGGCAGGCAGTCCTCGGTCGGCCAGAATCCCAAAGTCTGGGTCTGGCGTTGGCTGCTCGGCCATGCTCCCCGACGTCAGAGAGCCAGGAGTACAAAGCTGGTAACCAACACCATGTTCTCCAGTTTTTCTTGCCCCAGATGTCAGGAGTTCCAAAATGAGCAAAATCCTATACC
>NC_056739.1:298307845-298322845 GCF_019279795.1 Protopterus annectens
CCCTCAGTCCACAGAGGTACATCTCTAGTAGTTTGCACCCATAAACGACTGTAACTTGCACTTGTGGTAGAACAACTTGAAGTGACAGCTGGGTTTTAACAGTAAGTGGTTCTCAGTGAACATGAGAATTACTACATTGTTTCACTATGCCCATTTCAAGCAGGACAAATCCATTGTTGCAAATGCTTACTAGGCTAGGCTGAAGGAGGCAATGTGACAATGGCTTTGGAACAGATTTAAATGGAGATGCTACTTATGTAAAGTATATGTCTAGACATGAACAGTAACATGCAACCTACTGTGCGACATGCTCTGTTTTCAAAACTGCTAAATGCCTGCATCTGTACAGTGTTGTTAGGCATACCACTACATGATAGGCAGTGTCACACTAAATTGCCTTACCTCAAACAAACCAAAAACTTTAAAAACTGTATTATGTATGTAGATTATATATTACCCACATACACACGCGTGTGTGTGTGTGTATTCGTGTGTATTCTAGAAACACATACAATATCTATAAACTTGAATTTAGCCTTTGTATCACAATGCCCACAACCAGTCAGGATGCTTTCTGCCACCAGAAGGAACTAGCAAACTTAATTACAGCAGTAAGAGAGCAATTAATATCAGTATGCTCAATATTAAGCCATCAAAAAATACTTGTGTGCTTATTAAATCAACCAAAATAAATGATGGGGAGGGAATTGTATTGCCAAATCAACTTAAGGGCAGGCAACAAGAGATGCACAGGAGTTTGAGAACACAGTGGGTGGAAGGGGAAAAATATACGCAGTTCTGAAAGCAACTAGTCTGGAACTTCCTTAAACAAGTCCTGAAGTAGCCTGACACACCCACCACACAGAGAAAGTAGGTTAATATCCAAGTCTGTCCACTTAAATGCCAAAATGCAGTGTAACTATTCACTGGAATTGCCAATACAAGCCAACCCTGCCCAATGGCTATTCCTGGCAACTACACAAGTAATGAAGCAAAGGGATAAAGACGAAGGACTGGAAAAAATAAAGCAGCTCTTGCTTTTCTAGCATAGACATCTAAGGTTTCTACCAAAACAACTTGTCAAAGGAAAAGAAAACCTGGTGCTAAACCAATCAAACCATGCACACCATTAATCAAAAACTGTTCTGGGCCTTAAACTATTACATCCAGGACCACACCAAAACACAAAAAGACACCACAGCCAACCAATTTAATACCTACTTTACACAGACCATACAGTCATTAACAAGCCAGGCGACTAATCAAATCCACCATCACATTGCCTCAGTCAACACTGCTCCTTTAAACCAATTCCCAGAAATGCAATCAAAAAATACCTCAAAAAAACTAAACCCTACTACAACCAGCCCTGACAATCTACATGGTGAATACTGTAAAATGCAGAGCTTACTGCATATCCAGCTTCAGTTCAAACAAAAAATCAATCCTTATCGGAAAAATTCCCTTTGCTATGAAAAAAATGTATATTGCACTGCACAAGGGTGGAATCAATACAGATCTTTCCAACTATAGGCCAACTGACATCTCCTTCAAAAATATTAGAAAAGTGTATTTATAAGCAACTTCTCACCCAATAAACTTCAGTCTTCAACTCAACATGGCTTCTGTCCGCAACTACTACTGCTTTACTGAATTGTCGTCAAAACCCACAGAAAGTATGGAAGCCTAGTCTTCACAATGTTCGACTTAACAAAAGCTTTTGATACTGTTGCCAACAGAAACTCTTACATAAACTCTCATCCTTAAGGCTCACAGAGCACTTCACTGTAATGGTGCCATAGGTGCCTCTCAGTAAGAACAAGCAGCATAATGGAAAAAGGATTTCTCCGTCTTGCCAGCAAGTAGTGGTATCTCACAAGAATTTAAAATAGCCTCCATATTTTACAACCTATTCAAAGGTTTCTATAGTGCTAAAAAATGCTACCCTGGTTCGATATGCATATCTACTATGCTAAATCTCTCTCTAAAATTTCAAGTCCTTATGTAACAATCCTAATAGATTGAAATATGGCCTAAAAGAAGAGAATGAAAGACATTACTGCAAAAAACTACTTGAGACATAGAACATGTACTTCCTGCCATCTGTCCTGTACGTTAACCCAATCTTGTCTCAATTGTCCAAGCTTGTTAACAAAATTTGCAGTAAAGCACATACCACTATGCAGCCCTCCGAGAGTTAAATTGGTTAGAACTACCACATCGCCTAGCTCTCTCTCTCTCAATTAACTACAACAGAAACTTCTTTACGAGTCAGACAACTGCCTAACCCAAAACACTATCCATAAAGGATTTTAAGCTCTACAGACAAATATCACCATAACCAAAGCATCTATTACTACAGGTAACTCTCTATTCAAGTAGTGTAGCTAAACTATGCAAGCACATCCCACTACCACTGAAATACATTCAGAATGCAGGCTCATTTAAAACGCAACAAACATTCACCTATCAAAAATCTATGTTTCTGCTCCTGTACATCTCCAGGATAAATGCAACCATTATCTTCCACTTGCCATATCAAAATGTTTGTCTACATTCAGAATCCTATACCTTACAAACCAGTCAAATACCCAGCTAGCATCTCCCCCATCTGTACATTATTTTAAGACACTGCCCACTCCCAACTGCTATACAATATGAACTTTAGGACAGCTTACATACAACAGTCTCCGAATCTGCTTTACACCCCCACCTTTTAGCAAGCTTTTCTGCACTATCTAGTTCCTTTCCTCACCCCCAATTCCTTGGAATTTCTAAGCAATCACATGATCCATTATCTGACAAACCTACTATTATACCTCTTCAAATGCTCAATATTCAACATCTAGTAATCCGAAAGCCATCTTTCATACTCTAAGAGTTGCCTCAACTTGCTAATTAGATTACATTCATATGGAATTTTATGTACAACTGTTAATGTACAGTTAAATTCCTCCAGTCATCATAATGCTACAGGGACACAGTGCAACTAGCCAGCAACCACAACAATTCTCCCCTCTGCCCTGGAGAATGCAACCCTGGACTTCAAACCCACATGCAAGCAAGACCACCACAATCCCCTTCCATAACCCTACACAACTTACTGTAACTGCCTCTTGACAACCTGGCCACCCACCTATCCCGGTTAATAGATCTGTGTCCTGCCTAGCCCTCCAGCCCGTGGGGGTATAAAGAAATCGGAAGCATAGTCAACACTACATAGCCTGGATGCGAAAATATTTATATAAAATTGTATTCCATGCTCTCCCCCATCATGATGCACAGTTGTAAATCAGATGCCACCTCAACTCAAAGTTGCAACACAATGAGGTACCACGACAGCTTACTGAATGCTGGAATGAAAGTTATTCCCACTTACACAATCCATGCATACAGCTACCTGCTGATAATATAATCCATGCATAGACACATACATTACTTGCGGTCTAACTGAGCCCTGTTGGAGAACCTATGCAACTGACAGAATGCATAAAACGTTCTGCTAAATACAGCATGTACAATAGTAAGTCACTGCACAGTAGAACTGGACAGGTTACTGCTAACCCTGGACATCCTCCACTGACATCTGTAAAATGGTCACCAACCCAGCTCCCATAGGGACACATACTAAACTCAGCTGACTCCTCCTCAACCCCTTCCATAGGTCTGCCTGGCACTACTACAATGTTCAAAACACTGTGCTATACACGTAGGTAACTGCACGGCCGGAGCAAACCAATAAACACTGTTGACCAGCAGATACGTGTAACAGTAAAAAGATACAATTACTCAATTATTCGCTGATTATACATATCTTTAATAATCAGACCGGTTTCGGCAAAAGAATATATGCCTTAATCAGGGATACACAGCAAAAACATTAGATAATACTCAATGAATATTTATAAGAGTGCCTAACCAATGAGTGAAAAACCCTGCATAATTAATCATGGTATGTTCCCACAATAGAAAAAGAAAAAAAACAAAAGAGAAAATGATAAACACAAATGAATCCGTGTGTCTATGGGTTCACAAACAAATATAACCGATGGGTTATATAAACTGCAAATACTTATATCAATCAAAAAAAGGAATATAAATGGACATGAGCCAGAAATATATATATACTCCATTATAGAGTAATGAGCTGAACAATGTAGGATAGGTAAAAATATACAAGATAGAAATCACAAAATATCCATAATAAATTCATAACACTTTTGTTCTCAATAAAATTGTGGTTATTGGTAAGCATTCATGATAACACAACATCAAATAAGGTATCCTCAGGAACCTGGAATACAGAAATATGAAAAAATAAGTTATAATAGCATATAAATTAACAGTAAAAAAGTTAATTCTAAATGATCATTCAAACCTGGTGGGAAAAGTGCTCCCAATGTGGTAATCCAATACCTTTGTGATTAAGAATGCTATGCCAACCTTGAGGATTATTCCGATCTCCTGTGATTCTATCAATAATCATGAATGTATATTGGGCCTGTGAATGCTTCAAAGTATGTCTAAAAAGAGCATTATGGTCTTTCTTATTCTTAATATCGCTTCTATGTTCATTAATGCGTGTTCTCAATGGTCTGGATGTTTGGCCAACATAGAAGGCAGAACAGTGACAAGTGGCCAAATACATCACCCAACTGCTGCTGAAGTCACCAAATATCTTGCAATCATATACTTTGTTGGTGTTTTGACTGGAAAATTGTTTGGATTTGCAAGTTTGTTTGCAAGACCCAGTGTCCACACGGAAAGGTTCCCAGCAGTTTGTCTCCAGACATAGTAAGTTGTTGGTATACAGCCCCACCACTTTCTTTATGTTTAAAGGAACTAAACAGCGAGCCCAAGGTTTTGCCTCTTCTATAACTGAATTGACACGGAGACCCCAATATTGACCTTAGCTGATCATTGGCCAATAGAATGTTCCAATGTTTATTAATAATGCTCCGAATTGCATTATGGTTGCTACCATAAGCAGTAACAAATCTTATGGAAGATGCACTTGAGTCCCTGGGTTGTGTTTGATATTGCAATAACTTATCCCTATTCATATTGGTTGACCAATCCCAAGCCTTAACCAAGTCCAGTTGTTTACAGCCTCTGTTGACAAATCTCTGGAACAAATCCAGACTAGCTTTCTCATATTCCATATTGGTGGAATTGATGCGTTTCGTCCGCATAAATTGGGACTTAGGAATGTTGCGGATGGTGTGGCGTGGATGCATGCTGGAAGCGTGCAATAAAGTATTATATTGGGGATATTTACGGAAAGTCCCGGTGTTTAAAGTGTGATCCATGTTTCTGCTAACCGTGACATCAAGAAAATTGATGGATTGTAGATCATATGTCACCGTAAATTCAATTTCCCAAATATTGCCATCAAGATAATCCAAAAATTCCTGTAGATATATGTGGCATCCGCACGCCACACCATCCAGCAATCAAGATATCTCCGCCCGATATCAATTTCCACCAAATAAATATTATGTGAAGGCTCATAAATCATACATTCTTCAAAAAAAAGGCCATAAACAAATCGGCATATATTGGAGCAAAGGAGGCTCCCATAGCTGTTCCTTGAAGCTGCCAATAGCATTCCCCATGAAAATAAGAGACATTTTTGTTTAATACATGTTCGGTCATACATATCAATAATGTAATAAATCCAGGAGAATACAAAGCAGATAGATCTAGCCAGTATTGTAATGCCTGCAGTCCAACCCAATGGGGAATGCTTGTGTATAATGCCTTAACATCCAAAGAGCACATAAGCCAAGTGGGTTCCAACTGAGCCTCCTGTACAATCTGTAAGAATTGTGTGGTATCTTGTAATCTGGCCCTAACTAAATTCAAAAGAGGTTTGAGATACTGTGTCAAAAACACAGATAACGGTTCAGTCAAGGAACCAATACCGGAGACAATGGGTCTACCCGGTGGCTTTGAAAGTGATTTATGAATCTTGGGGAGGAGATACAAAATTTGTTTTTGTGGATCCTGAACAGTGAGATGCATGACACTAGTCTTGCTAATGATGCCTTCTTCCTCAGCTAAATGTAAAAAGGAATCAATTTCCTTTTTGAAAACTTGAGTAGGGTCCATATCCATATGCATATAGCATTTGGTGTCTGAAAGTTGAGATCTGCCCTCACAAAGATAATAATTCATGTCTAGAACCACCACTGCTCCAACCTTATCAGCTGGTAAAATTGCAATGTTGTGATTATGACGTAATTGTTGTAAAGCTGATATTTCCTGGGGTGATAGATTATGACCAAGAATAGAGTATTCCTTGTGTTCAAAGTGCAAGTCCCCAAGTACTGATTGCATAAAGATAGAAACATGTTTATTCATGGGCGGCTGAAAATAGAAACATGTTTATTCATGGGCGGCTGAAAATCAGATTTGAGAAATCTGAATTCTGTAGATCTTTGAGACTCCCTGTCATGGAAAAACAAATTTTAATTTTAAATTGCGACAAAAACTGGTAATGTCATTGACAGTGTGATATTCATTAGAAAAAAACCCTGGTACATATCCAAGTCCTTTATTCAATAGTTGTTCTTGTTCATCAGACAAAATAACATCAGACAAATTTTAAACATTGTGGTATTCAGTACTAGTTACGTTATGAATTTCTCTATTAATCCCTCTAGGGAGTTGTGTTTCGTGTTTGCGTCCACCTCGACACCTGGCACCATATCTAAAGGGACGGACATATTGGTTCTTTTATGATTGGGGGATTCTCTGTGTCCGGTACTATCATAATCAGTAAGGGAGGAATCTTCCCCTGAAGTGCTAGTATTTGGTCTATCTCTAGTTTTTAGAATCGACCTTGGTCGTTTTTTGGTCCCGACTGTAGTGGTCCCTTGATCAGCATCCACAAATCTAACATTTCTTTGTACCTCAAATGGGCGTCCTCTTTGATAGTCTAAGCTATCCCTGTTAAATTTTCTTATTTTCCTTTGTTTGGTTATTGTCTCATGATTTGTCAAATCCTTTGATAATTTATTAATATATTGCTGGAATGTAGGAAGACTCAAATTTTTTACATTCCTCACACAATTTTGACCTCACTAATATTGATATCTACCATAATATTGGGCAAGTATATTGACAAATAACATGGATGCCTGCTGCAGAGCTTCTTTCCATTCTTGATCAAGTCTGTCCTCTGGTCTTCCAACTAATGGTTGTAACCGGACCCCAAGTCCTTTGGGGGCAATGTAATCATGGAACAATTTAAGGTGCCAAATGTTGGATCTTAAACTTTTTAATCCCTTGGTTAGGGAATGAAATGTAAAATCGGTTATATTTGTTTGTGAACCCATAGACACACTGATTCATTTGTGTTTATCATTTGTCTTTTTTAAAGTTTTTTTTTCTTTTTCTATTGTGGGAACAAACCATGATTAATTATGCAGGGTTTTTCACTCTCATTGGTTAGGCACTCTTATAAATATTCATTGAGTATTATCTAATGTTTTTGCTGTGTATCACTGAAGGCATATATTCTTTCGCCAAAACCGGTCCGATTAAGATATGTATAATCAGCGAATAATTGAGTAATTGTATCTTTTTACTGTTACACGTATCTGCTGGCCAACACTACTACAATGTTCTCACTCTGTTTTCAAAGTACCATGCATAGCAGAAAGGCAAAGACTACAAATACTGCAGACTGCCACCAGATGCGTCCACAAAGTGGAACCAAGCATCGAAGCAGAACACAATAACGTTCCATAAGAAACAAGTGCAGTGCTGTACTCTATCTTTGTCCTGATCTGGCAGCTGGGAATTTCAGGTCATTAGCCATGAATCCATGGCAAATTTAACACCACTTGCACACACACAATAGTGCATACTATTATCAGTCTACTGCCAACAACCATGGAAATTGCATATTCAGGACAATGGGTGCACCTACCCACTAAACAACTCTATAGAAGGTCATGAGTGTGCTTACCACTCCCTCTCACTATGCTACCTACTCCCTCTCACTATGCTACCTACTCCCTCTCACTGTGCTATTCTCCACAATACAGAGTGCCGTTTTTGAATATTTCCATTGTTTGCATTCATTTAAATTTCCCCTCCAAACACCACCATACTCATGTTCCAAAACCCTTCACCCACAAGGACCTTCCTAAAACAATGTTTTCTCAAATTTTATTTTCTTTTTAAGATCTAGTGCAAATGCAGCAATTCCTACTATCTTACTAGGCTAATCCAAATCCAAGCCTCTCTTCTCAAATACCTATCAGTTTACTCTAGACTCTTGTACAACTCCAAACCTTTTTCCTTCGCTATTACAAACACGTCCACACACCCCTGCACATATACCAACTTTATTACAGAATTAATCTGGTACACTTTCTTTTGAAATGTAGCATTTGTACCCGAATTACCTCTCCTTTCAGCATTTCTTCCCATTGTTAAAATTACTTCTCATCAATCTCTCAAAAAACACACCCAAGCCCTAGCACTTCAACAGCATCCCTATTAAAATAACTCCCCAGTAACCTGCCAATACTTCCATAGTCCTTAAAAAAACATAAGGAAGCAGCAGGCAGCCACCACAGTGAGCAAGTCAACACCAGGGACAAGATTAGGACATAGAAAACTCACTGCTAGGATGCCAATAAGGGTGCAACATAGGCTCATGACTACCTGGATGTTGGCCCCACTGGGCATTGCAGTGGGTGATCAGGGAGTGTTGTGGTTCCAGACAGTTTTCATCAACTCTCTGCAGACAAACTGATAGATGCTGAAGGAGGTGCATCAGGGTTTGGAGAGCCAGTGAAGATGTGGGCAAGACCACTCAACAGGAGGCGATAGTAGCCTTTGTTGGCACATGTGGATGGGCATTGCTCAAGCTGAGGGGCACAGGAGGCCCTTGTGAGTTACTTCCATTTTTTTTTCTTTAAGGAGAAAAGGAAGCAAATACTATTCCAAAGCAAATTAGAAAAAAATATATCTTATCCAGTCTCTCTCGCCTGATGCATTCAATGCCTTTTTCGTCAATTACAATATTCACTCCTTCCAGGATTACCCCTTTCATACACTTATCTAGTTAAATGCCTTTTTAAAAATAGCCTTCATCAAACATTTCTTTTGCATACTCAAATATTTATTAATTTACTTTGTTTCAAACCAACTTAATGCACCATCTTATTTCCTCCAGCAGATAAATGAATTCCTCACTACTAAAGCAACAGAAAGTAAAATCCAAACACTAAAAAAGCCAAACTGTTGCACCACGGCCAAAGAATACGGGAGCACAAAATCAAATAAAATCTTGTCTATTTATTCAATAAAAACAAGCAAACAAATGCTTGGTAGATAAAACTTTCAGTCCTTGTTGACAAATACTGACAATATAAACACAAGCAAAAACAATGTTTGGTAGATAAAACTTTTTCAGTCCTTGTTGACGAAATTGACAATATTCCTAAGAGGACTACTCACAAATTACTCCATATATTGAAATAAATAGTCCCAAGGAGTAATGGAAATGCTATCCGAATAATGGTGGAAACGTATTGTCCAACAATAAATTCACAAATGATGGTTCAACAAGGTTCCATCACAGGATAGCATCTTCACCTTCGTGAGATGACGGTTAAGAAACAAATAACTGCTCCGTTGCTGAAACTCACAAATAAGTGTAGGCAGAAAAAAGTTCCAAAACAATGAGCCCCAAACACACGATAAGCGCTTTCGGTTTTCACCTTCAGATCGTATGGGGTAAAGGAATGATGTTCTTTTAAATCAACTCACAACCAATGACTATGCTTTAAATCTGGCGCCTTTAACAACGACACACCTTTTATTCAAATGAAATGATCATTCATCATATTAAGCCAAGACTGTTGAAAAATTGTCCTTCACAACTACAACTGGAGTTTTGAAATTATGACGTCAGATGAATTGTGGCAAATTAGGAAACAAATTATTTGAGGAAAAGGTATATGCCTTGTAATCAAATAAGATGTTTATTCATTTTCTTCAGCCAAATCGATTGTTAAAGAATACATAACATCCAGGACTGAAGATGAAGTTATAGCGTCAATTCTAATATAACAAATGAGAGCTTTCAAAGCTTGGCACACCTTCTATTCCTTCAAGTTACAATGTAGCTTGACAAAATTACTAAAATTGCTCGAAGAATATTTCAAGACATTAAAACTCATTCATTCCAGCCATCAAAGCTCCCATATCATACAACAACAAAGTAAATATCTGTTTAATTTTTTGCTCAGCCAATATCCTGTCTCTGTTGAAAAATATTTTTTTTTCGTAAAAAGCCTTATAAAGATAGACTTTACGCGCTTCGAGAGTAAATTTTTTGGTCTCCTAGTTTTTAATATAGGTTTTATAGGGACATAAGCATTTAGTCCAGGAGGGCGGTCTGCTTGCAAGTTAACGATCCATCTAGCCTCGTTAAGTTCTGTTATATTAGTGAGGTTACCCCTTTTAATATTAGGTATGATATGCTCAATAGCTTTAAAACTAAAGCTGATGTTGGAAAATTCTTTATTATGTGCTGCTAGCGCATTATGAACATCTAGTTTTCGAATGTCATTCATATGCCGTAAAATCCTTCTTTTAAAATTGTTGATTTGTCTTGCCCACATAGAAGCTGGCACAATTACAGGTGGCCAAGTACACTTTCTTGGTACTGCATGTCACCGTGCAATTAAAATGATATTCCTTGATTGTAATAGGATGTATAAAGGAATTCCTTTGGTCTATAAAACGACAAGACATGCAGTTCCCACATGGGTAAGTACCTTTTTTACCCACTGATTTCTTCCTTCTGAAGCCATCCTTGCTGCATAGCAGCCTCTTGATGTTGTTCTTATTTTTATATCCAAAACAAGGTTTGGATCCTACAATTTCACAAAGTTTGGAATCATGTGATAATATGGGCCAAAACTTAGTGATGACTTCTTTGATTTGTTGGTTATCAGTACTATATGTTAACATCAATCTCAATGGTGGTCGATAGCTACTATCCACTTCTGTGGCTACTATCCACTTCTGTGGCTATAATCTGATCACCACCTCAATCTGAAACTGCTGACAATGATGGATCTTGTCTATTAGGAATCTCACCAATATGATCTTCCAGAGTTCTTAGACCAGGACTAATTTCTTTTAGAGAATAACCACGTTTCAATAGACATGTCTTGAGATTATTAGTTTCATCTTCTACTACTTCTTTTCTAGTACATCTTTTCTCAATTCTAGTTCTCATTTTTCATGATGTTTTTAGTCACATGCCTAGGGTGCATGCTATTCCTATGGAGATGATGATTCTTCCATGTTGGTTTACGATACAAGGATGTTTCGTATTTCCCTTCATTGCTTCTATATATACGAACATCAAGAAAGTTAATTTCATATGGCGAACATGCACTTGTGAATTTAAGATATGTAGTTGTAGTATTCAGATACTGTACAAATGATTTCCTCACTACTAAAGCAAACTACTAAAGCAACAGAAAGTAAAATCCAAACACTAAAAAAGCCAAACTGTTGCACCATGGCCAAAGAATACGTGAGCACAAAATCAAATAAAATCTTGTGAGTCTATTTATTCAATAAAAACAAGCAAAAAAATGCTTGGTAGATAAAACTTTCAGTCCTTGTTGACGAAATTGACAATATTCCTAAGATGACTACTCGCAAATTACTCCATATATTGAAATAAATAGTCCCAAGGAGTAATGGAAATGCTATCCTCCGAATAATGGTGGAAACGTATTGTCCAACAATAAGTTCACAAATGATGGTTCAACAAGGTTCCATCACAGGATAGGAATCTTCACCTTTGTGAGATGACGCTCAAGAAACAAATATAACTGCTCCGTTGCTGATACTCATGAGTGTAGGCAGAAAAAAGTTCAAAAACAATGAGCCCCAAACACACGATAAGCGCATTCGGTTTTCACCTTCTTCAGATCGTAAGGGGTAAAGGAATGATGTTCTTTTAAATCAACTCTTTCATACCCACAGTACTACGAGACAGATGATTTTTTGAAGAAATTCAAGCTGGCCGTATCTTCAGCTCATGATTCACAACATCTTTTGCTGACGACATTGGATGTCACAAGTTTGTTTACTTGTATACCAAATAAAATAGGACTGGAAACAGTCAGAAAATTAGCAGGAGACAAAATTGGCCCAGATTCAGCAGAATTAATTTGTTCTTTACTGGAGATGATACTGGAGAACAATTTTTTCACGTATGGTCAGGATATCTATTGGCAACGATGGGGAGTAGCCATGGGCACCCCATGTGCCAACAGTTACGCTAATATAGGGCTGTCAGAATGGGAAAGGAATTCTATCTTAAGCCCTTTGAATCCATGGCATCATTGTGAGATACTATGGCCGTTTTGTGGACGACCTATTCCGGCTATGGGAAGGTAAAGAATGCCACTTTAAATCCTTTGTACAGTATCTGAATACTACAACTACATATCTTAAATTCACAAGTGCATATCCGCCATATGAAATTAACTTTCTGCCATATGAAATTAACTTTCTTATATATATATATATATATATATATATATATATATATATATATATATATATATATATATATATAAGCAATGAAGGGAAATACGAAACATCCTTATATCGTAAACCAACATGGAAGAATCATCTCCATAGGAATAGCATGCACCCTAGGCATGTGACTAAAAACATCATGAAAAATGAGATAACTAGAATTGAGAAAAGATGTACTAGAAAAGAAGTAGAAGATGAAACTAATAATCAAGACATGTCTATTGAAACGTAGTTATTCTCTAAAAGAAATTAGCCCTGGTCTAAGAACTCTGGAAGATCATATTGGTGAGATTCCTAATAGACAAGATCCATCACTGTCAACAGTTTCAGATAGAGGTGGTGATCAGATTATAGCCACAGAAGTGGATAGCAGCTATCGACCACCATTGAGATTGATGTTAACATAGTACTGATAACCAACAAATCAAAGAAGTCATCACTACGTTTTGGCCCATATTATCACGATTCCAAACTTTGTGAAATTGTAGGATCCAAACCTTGTTTTGGATATAAAAATAAGAACATCAAGAGGCTGCTATGCAGCAAGGATGGCTTCAGAAGGAAGAAACCAGTGGGTAAAAAAGGTACTTACCCATGTGGGAACTGCATGGCTTGTCGTTTTATAGACAAAAGGAATTCCTTTATACACCCTATTACAATCAAGGAATATCATTTTAATTGCAAGGTGACATGCAGTACCAAGAATATAGTGTACTTAGCCACCTGTAATAAATTGTGCCAGCTTCTATGTGGGCAAGACAAATCAACAATTTAAAAGAAGGATTTTACGGCATATGAATGACATTCGAAAACTAGATGTTCATAATGCGCTAGCAGCACATATTAAAGAATTTTCCAACCACAGCTTTAGTTTTAAAGCTATTGAGCATATCATACCCAATATTAAAAAGAGGTAACATCACTAATATAACAGGACTTAGCGAGGCTAGATGGATCGTTAACTTGCAAGCAGACAGCCCTCCTGGAATAAATGCTTATGTCCCTATAAAACCTATATTAAAAACTAGGAGACCCAAAATTTACTCTTGAAGCGAGTAAAGTCTATCTTAAATAAAGGCTTTTTACGAACATTTTTTTATTTTTCAGCAGAGACAGGATATTGGCTGAGCAAAAAAATTAAACCGATGATATTTACTTTGTTATTGTATGATATGGGAGCTTTGATGGCTGGAATGAGTTTTAATGTATTGAAATACTCAGAGCAATTTTAGTAATTTTGTCAAGCTACATTGTAACTTGAAGGAATAGAAGGTGTGCCAAACTTTGAAAGCTCTCATTTGTTATATTAGAATTGACGCTATAACTTCCATCTTCAGTCCTGGACGTTGTGTTGTTCTTTAACAATCGATTGGCTGAAGAAAATGAACAAACATCTTATTTGAATACAAGGCTTACACCTTTTCCTCTAAGAATGATTTATTTGCCACAATTCATCTGACGTCATAATTTCAAAACTGCAGTTGTAGTTGCGAACGACAATTTTTCAACAGTCTATTGGCTTAGAATATGATGAATGATCATTTCATTTGAATAAAAGGTGTGTCGTCAAAGGCGCCAGATTTAACGCATAGGCATTGGTTGTGAGTTGATTTAAAAGAACATCATTCCTTTACCCCTTACGATCTGAAGGTGAAAACCGAAAGCGCTTATCGTGTGTTTGGGGCTCATTGTTTTGGAACTTTTTTCTGCCTACACTCGTTTGTGAGTTTCAGCAACAGAGCAATTATATTTGTTTAAGCGTCATCTCACGAAGGTGAAGATTTTATCCTGCGATGGAACCTTGTTGAACCATCATTTGTGAATTTATTGTTGGACAATACGTTTCCACCATTATTCGGAGGATAGCATTTCCATTACTCCTTGGGACTATTTATTTCAATATATGGAGTAATTTGTCCGCTAAAATGTTGGAGCGACCCGGGATGTGCATTGCCATCTGAAACCAACTGATGGAGATCACCCATTCCCAAACTCTCATGGCCTCGTGACAGAGGGCAAGATCTGGTTCCTCCTTGTTTGTTAATGTACCAGACAACAGACATGTTGTCTGACTGAACTGCGATAGTCCCCAGAGGAAGAACAGTATGGAAGGCCGGCAACGCTAAAAGCACTGCTATCTCCAGAAAATTAATGTGCAATCTGGTCTTTATATGGGACCTCATACCTTGGACAGTCCTCCACAGATAACGCTCCCCCACCAGAGCTGGGAGCAGTCCGTGGTCACTGTGGCTTGGGCTGTGGATGAAACAAAGAGGAGTCCCACTACAATCTCCAGAGACTGGACCCACCAGAGATGTGACGCCCTGCAGGCTTTGCTGATGTGAATTGGGTATTCCATGGGGAGATCATGCCAAGACCACTGTATGCCTAGTCTCCATTGTAGAACAC
>NC_056739.1:298327845-298390345 GCF_019279795.1 Protopterus annectens
TCCCACTCACCAGGTTTGATGAGGAGAAAGTCACAGTCAGCTGCTGCCCAGTGCCAGGATTCGTCAGATCACACATGCACTCAGGTTACGATGCTCATTACTCAAGTTGGAGTGAACAACCTGAAACGTACCTCACTGGACTATATGAACAGAGACATGACTGAGCTCTCTGAGTAAGTATCCCAGGCAGGTATGTCACTTGTCTTGAGCAGCTTACTACCCTCACCTAGAACGATGCCACTGTATAAACAAAACAATGATCGATTTCAACAATTGGCTTAGTTTCAGAGGTCATTCAAAGGGGATCTAGTTCCTGTCAGCCTGGGAAACCATGGTCGACAAACCTCGCTGCTCTGCCAGAGATGGTTTGCATCTAGCACCTAAGCTTTTGGCTGCTGGCAAAGGTTCTTGCCTCCCCATAGTGCCTTTGTTAAGCAAGGTCTTGAAATTTGCCAGTCATAAAAATAAGGGTCATGCTGCTAAATGCTAGGAGCTTAAAACCAAAAACTGCACACCCTGGAAGCACTTCTTTCACTGGAAGACTTAGACGTCTGCGCAGTCAAAGAAAACTCGTTCAAGGCCTCAGACAGTACCCAGGCCTTGTAAGGCTACAATGCCTTCCACACCTTCAGACTACAAAATGAACATGCGAGAACCGCAGCAGGCAGTGTTTCTATCTATATTAGATAGAAAAATCACCTCCCACCTAGTTAGATAGGACAACTCCATGGAGTTATTCCAAGTTCAGGATACAGTGGGCAAGATCCCCCATTCAAGTCATACCCAGTTATAAATCCCCCTCCAGTCTTGACACCAACTCGCTGGTTAAGGGGGATTACAAAATTATTCCACCATCAACTGGGAAACCTATGCTAGTCCTAACTCATTAGCACAAAAGTTCCTTGACCAACTCAAATGCCCTGGAACAAAATTGTTCATATTCCAACAGGAAAATACTAGATCTGGTACTCACTAACATGTCAAACAGATGCACTACTGCAACCTTCGGACCCTCATTAGTTAAATCTGACCAAAATCAGTCACCTTTGAGCGGACACCACCAGAACTCTCAAGGCAAAAATCAGACAAAAAAATTCACCAAGGCAAACTATACCCTCCTAAGTGAAGGTATAAATGCATTCCAAGCCCCACACCCACCTGGAAATGGTAACTACACCTAAGCTTACACTAAAGCCCTGTACAAATCTCTTGTACAAAGGTGTACAGACTCTGCTGTACCAGAAAGAATCAAAGCCAGAGCCCCAAGTAAAACAACCTGCCATGGTGGACATCCAGCATCAAACTTTACAATAAGCACAAAGTTGCTGCCCAAGAAAACAAAGGCAAGACACCAACAACAAAGCACCCTCCTCAGCCTCAACTAGCAAATAAGACAAGACTTCAAATCCTCTAAGGGCTTATTTGAGGAAAACTTAGCAAGCACAGCCAAAGATAACTACAAGGCCTTTTACAGCTACATACATAGCCTAAAAGATAGGACCCCAAGCATGTGCAGAACTAAGTGACCAACAGTATCTCACACACAGACCCCACAGATAGCAAACCTGCTAGCAGATTGGCTTGGAGTGGATAAGGAGTGAAATTTTCGCCAAACCTATCTCTCCCCCGCCCAACCTACATATCTGAAGAAAAGGTCATCAAAGCTTTGTGCAAGGGAAAAAAAAAAAACACAACAACAGCCCCTATGGCACCCTAGGCCGTCTTCTAAACAGGCTAAAACATTTTATTTTACATTTGTTGACCGGGCTAGTCCAACTGGATATATGCCCATTTTCAGTGGAGGCCCGGGGAGAAAAGCTCCACTTACATCAAAATGTTTATAAACACAACTGTATATACAAAGGCATTGGTACATTACAAAGCATGAACTAGCATCACCATTAAGTACTCTTTCCAATCACAGTCTAACCACAGGCTTTGTTCCTGGTGAAGAGAGAACAGCAACAGTTATTCCCCTCCACAAAGGTGGCCTTAGCAACAGACCCGGGGAATTACAAACCCATTAGCCTGACTAGCTTCATCTGAAAGGCCATGGAACATATTATGGCTGACCTAGCCAATCTCCAAACCCAGGATCCTACCCAATTCGGCTTAGTCAAGAGCAGATCCTGCCTGTTTAATCTGGTGAATTTTCTCAAAAATGTGACCAGGGCAAATCTGTTCACACAGCATACCTCGACTTGGCAAAGGCTTTCAAAGCAGTCCCGCACTCTGGCTTTAGCAATAAACTTAGCAACTAAACGTAAACCCCTTTGCTGTAAGATGGATTACCTACTGGCTCACAAACCAGACTCGCACTATCAAAGTGGGCAACTCCACATCAACCAGCAGACCTGTCATCACTGGGGTGCCACAGGGGTCAGTGTTGGGCCCCTACTGTTTGGTACATACTTCTCAGAAGTTCAGGTCAAAACTAAGGGGCTGTGGCTGACCAAGTTTATACACTGCAATTACTGAATCCCCAAATTATGTCAGTATACTCCAGGAGGTTCTTATGCACACCAGTGACTAGTGTCTTAGCCACGGTCTCAAACTTAATGCAAAGAAATGCATCATCATTCCCTTCAGCACAAACAATATCCCTTCACACCATCAAAAACAATAGCGCAAGTACCCACGAAGTGGTAAGGGACCTGGGATCACAAGAGGACTGTGACCTTAACTTCGACTACCATGTGTCTACTGTACTAAGGAAGGCTTTCTGCGCAGCACATTTGATTTGTAAAGGCATTGCCTCGAGAGCAGAGAGGTTATAATCCCTCTACACTTGGCACCAATCTGGCACATAACCGAGTATAACACCTCGTTCAGCATGTACCGTACAAAGCAACTGCAACAATTAAGAGGTTTAAAACAAAGATCAAGGGACTCCAGCACGTACCTTACACAAACCAACTAAAGTCTGCCATTGTACTCTGTATCGCAGACTTCTTACAGGAGACTTATTCCTGGCTTACAGAGCAATCTCAGACCCAAATCTAATGAACCTGCTGCATATCTGCAAATCATACGGGACTAGGACGATCCATTCCAGACACCTAAAATGTGGCCTACGACTAAAACAGGACACACTCAGAGATTTATCTCCCAGCGACTGCTGCGTCTTTGGAATAGGTTAACTATTCATGTGAAACACAGCACCTCTACAACACTGTTCAAGAGCAACCTGGACAAGTGGATGGGGCACAGTTCTTACCGGGGACAGCATTCAATGCTCCTGGACATGGGCAGCCATTACCAAATGCAATCCAGTGTATTAACTAGCATTTCTATGGTATTACATTGGGATGAAACGGCTAGGCTTGAAAGGACCTCCAAGTTGATAGCCTAGTAATCTATGTTCCTAATATCGGTATCTAAAAATTACTGCTATGTAATTCTCCACAGTCCCAGATCCAGTGTTAAATTCAAACCCCCTCCCCCAAAACTATTAAAAAGGCCACTGCGTCACCTTTCTTCCCACAACCTCTAAAGCCATACTGGACATTAAGTCAAATCAACTTCCAGCAAATGAACAGATAATATCCAGTTTTATGTTTGTGCATCGTCCAATCACCACCAAATATCTTAGCTCATTCTTCACACTGCTGCTCATATTTCAAGGGCACGGTCTGGGTAGTCATCAGCTACCAGGCAAGAAAGCTGTTAAGAGATGAACTCGTCTTGTATCACAACTGTTCATCACGATCAGTAACATGAATAATTCTCTGCATTTCACAAAAGCTGCCATCCACATCATACAAAAGGAGGCCACGGTAGATACAAAAGGAGGCCACGGTAGATACAAAAAGCTCTTGGCTCACAAAGCTTCCCCTTTAAGCACCTAATCTTTTAGGAGTACAACAAATTCTTACCTGTTCAATGGTTTAAATTATTTTGATAGCACCTTTTGGTCTTTGCTGAAGGCAGATACTCAGTTCAGATGTTAGGCTAATTAGGTTCATGCTGCATGTTTATGAACATTCTAGAAGCCTTTGTTACACAAAAAAAAACTTAATTGCATGCTACTTGTTGAAGCCAGGACTCATCTTTTTAACAGAGTGCTGCGGTAGCATTGTCGCCTTACAGTAAGACGTTGCCCTGTTAGATTCTCAGCTACAGCGTCTTCTGTGTGGAGACATGCGTGAATGGGCGTACCTTCGTTGAAGGTTGTGAGTCAGAGCTGGCAACTCGGCACGTAAAAATCTACTGCCAATCATTAGCGGACCAGAGTTCTGCTATGGCGAGCCCTAACCGGGAAAAGCCGAAAGACACAACAACGCGTTCACGGCCTCCATTACACCATTTTTGTTACAATACATTGCATGAAATGCCAGAAGATAGCAAGATTAATACTCAGCCATATATGAAGACAGAATTAATAAATGCAATCAAGACAAAAAACAAAAGGACACTGGATGCAATGCGTAATGGTATCATCATATACAGAAGAATAATACTAGAGATAAAAAAAAAAAAGTGTACTGCTGATTTGCTAGCCATTTAAAAGCATTTTTCCTCATTCCTACAAAATTCAGATTAACAAAAGAAACCATTAGTGTCCATTTACTGGGACAATCACAGATGAGTGTACTATAAATATCAGCAAAGACACATGGTATGAAAGTGCTGAACTTGCTAGTTTACTGCAATATAGGTGTATTTTGGATGGGCTCAGAGTGGAGATCTGGGCCACAACTATCTGGAGATATCAAATGCTACTGCCTCTAGCGTCCTTCATTATGCTATTCATAAAGCCTAGCATAAAACACAAAATTTAGATAAAAGCCCAGCAGAAAATACACCCTGCAACATACATCAACTCGAAATACCTACCTACTATGGGTCCTGGTGTCATACCATGCTTAATCAACTGTTTCTGCAAATCATCATTGCTCAGTGCTGTCACATCCATTATCTGCATAACGCACTCACTTAGTCAGCTATACAACAGTTTCCTAAAACAAAAAGGAAACAGTCACCAACATTCATCACAATGCATATCATTTGTAAATGTGTTCAAAGCAAAAGGAAAAAAAAAAAAAGGCACAAATGGAAAGAATAGTGTAACCAAAATCAGTCTGGCACAGATTAAATCTAAAAGCAAACCACCATCTTAGATGTCCTTGCAGGTGGAAGAAGTGCTTGGTTATTACATTTCAAAACCAGGTATGTGATCTGCTGTAGCAAGACTGTCCAGACACTAAGTGGGACATAATACAATACAGAAGACAACTGTTTACTAAGTCACATACATGGATTCATACTAAGTCACATACATGGATTCGTATCAGTATACATACATGCTTCTTAAACAAAAGTACAGCTGTGTAAGTGATCATAACAGCAGATGTTCAAATAGGTCAGTACTGCAGTAGCATAAAGTTATATACAATGTATTCTACCAAGGAAGATGCCTGGGCCAGTTTATAAAAGCTTTGGGGCTCCATCCTCGTGCAGAATACATACAAGGAAGCATGTTGGAATGAAAAGACGTACAGACACCAAATGCCAGAGCTTTATTGTCTCCACGAAGTCTGCAGTAAAACCAATAAACCAATCTTGTGGGCTAAGATTGAAATACTTAAACTTAAATCAAAGCAGCAAGAGGGAAAGGGAGACCTGCCCCAGCAAGGTAAACTAGTCTTGGGGGCCACAGATGTCCATAAGAAAGCAAAAATCAAGTCATAAGTGGGATGGCAAGATGTATTACTACAATAGTGATCTATTCAAACATTACTGGTATAGTAATTGTACTACATTTATCACGATTGCAGTAGCATAAATGTGCGGGTGTAAATTACCAAAGCTTAGACAGCAAAGGTAGAGGACAGAGGTGGAGAATCCAAGAGCCCACACAGAACAAAACAGCATAACCTGTTCTAATCCTGGAAAAGTAGTCAATTCTGTAAATTTCAATAAAAAGTATGCAGCAATGTCCAAGAAGCAGCTCCTAAAATAGCTCTGGAGTCTACTCCTTTCTAAAAAAAAAAAAAAAAAAAAAAAATCCTGAAGTAGCCATAAATCTAGTAGAGTTGGTCTTCTGAAAGGGGACAGGCTTAACAGTGAGATTAACAGAAACTAAGCGATTCAAAGCAGACCATTTTAAAAGGATTGTCACTAGTTGACCCTTTTTCTTTCCACCAAAGGAAATAAACTGTCCATTCTAATACCAGCGTTCTCAGTAATCAAACTGTTTAATCCTTCCCCTTTTTAGGTTCAGGAAAGAATACAGGGAGATGGGAGATTCAAGTTAAAATTAGATAATCCCTTTATGCCCAAGGTCCTGTTATTTTGTCCGGTCCCGCTATAAGATCAAACAAAGGTTGGATAGACATGAGGGCTTAGAGATACTACTTGGTTTTGCGTACACTAACTGAAGTCAGTATTCCAGTCAAAATCTTTTAGTCAGCATCTGAAGCTGGTTCAAATGGAAAAAGTTAACTTTTCTAGAACAAACTTGTTTCCCGGGTAGTCAAATATGTAAAACCTTTTCCAGAAAATGCTTTATTTGGAACACAGCAGAAACCGTGAGGGATCTAAAGAAATAAAAGCTGAAATGGCTGATCACACAGGTACTTGAGAACCAAAGAGGCCTCCTCTCTGAATGGATCCTGGTCGGAGCAATTCACACAGGTTCTGGAGAACTTGGGGGGGGGGGACTCAGCTCTGGAAGGGTCCTAGTGTTTCCTGTAGCACTAGGACTTCTAGTAGCAAGTTTCCTAACTTCCTTTAACACCTGATGCTGCAGGTTTTCTAAACTCCTGATACATGCCCTCAGATGTAGGTTCTGCAGGATGGTATGATCGGTGATCCCTTAAATGTATGGCAATTTCCCCTAGCCAGTTTCATGAGAAGGGGAAACCACTACTGTCTTGGACCAAAAGGGAGCAACTAGATATACCTTTGGAGTCCCGTAGTGCATCTTTTAAAAGAACTTTGGTTGCAGACAGGAAAGGCAAAAAGGAATATTCCCATCCACGGGAAATCTGTTTTCCAGCCTTTCAGCCAAATGTCATGGCATGGAATTTAACTGTATGTTGTGAATGAGAGCATAATATGTACTTGGGGGAGTTCCCCACAGGTGGAAAATCTGTGTTTACCATCCATCAATAAGGATCTACCCTGATCTGCTCAATGTGTCTGTGACAGTGCTCCCTGAATACAGCCCCCAAGCAAACTCTTGACATCTGTTTTACAGATTGGGTTGGGGGACTGACCAACGCAATGATTTGCCCACCATAAAATCTCCACACAAAAACGACATCTGGTACATGGAAGGACACAGTGCTGGGTGCAGACTGATTTGAAGAATCACTGTATGTTACTCGTATGGAGTAAATTATTACAATAGTTGAAACTATAATTCTGAGATATTCCCCTACAGTGATTATTGGCTGGTCAAGCAGACCCAGAAACTGATCATGGTTAAAATGATGCACTTTCTGCAGGAATATAAAGACATCCATAACAAGTAGTTAACATATATACCGCAAAAAAAAGAAGAAACGCTGTAAGCACAAACACCAACAAAAGCAAAACAGCTAATACCAGTCCGGATGGCCTCCACCACTCGAAAATGCTCACAATAAGGTACTGCAGTTCCAACCAAGTTTATTAACGTCAACAAAAGTACAAGCACGTTTTCGTCGAAAAAAACGACTTCATCAGATAAATTCTTGTGTAGCACTGCTGTTTAAATACTTCCCTTGCTCCATAAAATAACACAATTATCCAATAATCCAATTAAAATAAGTATATAAATTTAAAGCTTTATTAATATACAAAAACCTCTACTTGCAATGCTGAATTAATTAAAAACACTATATAAAATTATGTAGTTAACATATATCCTACAAATGTTACTGTGTGGAATTAGAAAATATTTCTCCAAAGAGCTTTAAGCCTAGAGAGAGATTTAGGACAAAAAGTGGATGTTAAGTTGTTCAACCAACTCTCATAAGATGAGGCAATCATTTACATAAGAATAAATGTGGATCCCCTGCATTCTGCAAAAGATTAATTACTCGGGTACTTTGTGAATATACCTTTGCAGATGTGAGAAGTCCAAAGGGCAAGGGTGTAAAGTTGAATCTTTCAGCAAAAACTTCCGGCTTTATTAAAGGAACATGATGGTATACACCCTTAAGATCCAATGCAGCTAGAATGCAATGAGAAGGAATGAGTGGAAACGTTCTGGCGGGTAAGCACTGACATCTTTAGAATAAGTCTAGAAACAAGATCAAACTGGTCTTCAGGTGCCTTTTTGGGGATGTACATTTCCTTTTCCCTTCTGGATCTGGGAACCAGTTCTCTCACACCTTGTGCCAGCTTTGAGAGAGAGACAGAGAGACAGAGAGACAGAGAGACAGAGAGACAGAGAGACAGAGAGACAGAGAGACAGAGAGACAGAGAGACAGAGAGACAGAGAGACAGAGAGACAGAGAGACAGAGAGACAGAGACAGAGAGACAGAGAGACAGAGAGACAGAGAGACAGAGAGACAGAGAGACAGAGAGACAGAGAGACAGAGAGACAGAGAGACAGAGAGACAGAGAGACAGAGAGACAGAGAGACAGAGAGACAGAGAGACAGAGAGACAGAGAGACATTGATATTTTTGGATGAATAGGAATTCCTGATTTTGGAGGAAAGGAATCCCACTGCTATTTGTTGTCTGGGGTTTATTTCAAGTACCCAAACATCTGTCATTTGCTCTCAAACTACTAGGGTAGCAGACATACAAAATCATCTATTTTGAAAGGAAAGCTACGGTGAGAGGTAGGAGGTTACACATTAGTGTGTGTTTCAGCAGTCTTCTAGGGGCTACCTTCCCTTTTTCATGGTATCCAGACATTTCATTTTGTACTGCTGCATTCCCAACTTCTGACCTGGTTTTTAGAGGGAGTTTTTTTGGCCAAAGTTGAAGGGGTACTGACTTTACCATATCTTTGACATATTCCATCTTATCAATGGATATGGGGATGGATTTAAATGGATCTCATTTAAACACAGCAGACAGCAAGTTCTACCCAATGGTTTCAGAAAAGGTGTACGAGAGATTCAAGCAGCTTACATAACCAAAAAAATGTGCTGTTCCTCCTGCTGCCAGTATATGCCTGAAACACACCATTGGCATACAAGATATAAAAAATATTTTAATAAAAAAAAAATGAATTTTATGGGACAAAAGTGCTTAATCTGAATCGTTTAACAAACTAAACAAAATCAAAGAAAACCAATTTATATACCAGTAATGCATTCATCCCTACTTCCTGCATACATCCAGAACACATTTTTGGTTATTTGCAGCTTTGGTAACATTTGCCGACACTTTCTTTGGTTATTCCCTTTTCCAATCAGGCTTTTTAGATGCAAAAAGTTGAGCAAAGGTAGAACATATAACTGAATGTGTCCTTCAAAAAGTCTCATAACCAGTAAAATAGCTACAAGTTCAGTATGAATATTATCACTTCTGAATTTCCTAGATTTATTTTATTTCCCACTGAAAAAGGTTCTTAATTTTAGAACTAACATCAAAGAATAAAATCTCCAACTGGAGAGTCAGATGAGATTTTTCCTGAAATTGTGACACAAATTAGGAGGCATAACAAGAGTTCTCCTCCTGATTCTAAAAAGGACCATCTTTAGAAGTGGGGAACCTTTTACATTTATACAGAGAGGCAAGTGGACAGGATGACTAGAGAAACTGAAATGCTCTGAAAATCCCTTTGACAAAACTACACCATTTCATACTTGGAGCCCTTTATACTACACAGAACGGAATGCGTTTTTAAAGAGAGTTTTGGATGTACATACAAGCTTCCAGGGCCTTGCAATGTAAAATTGCCACCATTATTTCCCCAATACTCAACCCAACAGAGCATAAAGAAGGGTGCCAATAGTGTTCACCACAGAAGCGCGCACACAGAAGATTCTGATCAGACACGGCCTTGGGAGTCCTAAGAAACAGCTGAAAAATAAAGCTTATCAGACACAGTGACCATCCCTTTGGGATATTAAAAGAACAAAGAGGAGAAGACATTATTCAGGACTACAAAGAACTGCTAAATGAGGATCACCCTCGGCAGGTACTATAACCATGTGCCTCCTTGTTTGTTGCACATCGCATGAAAGACTTTGTTCTGTCTGACCAGATGGGAACAGTTGCTTCAAGTTCTTCAGAGCTAGAAACACTGTCAGGTTCTGAGCAGTTTATGTGTAGCCATCACAATGAGGAATAAGTGTTCAGTTGTATGAAACATATAGAAGTGATGTATAGGAATATAGCCCAGACTCCACTTCTAAGCAATCCGAGTTCTAACTGCATCTCGGATGCTTGACAGCTCAGGCAGGGAAAATGAGTGTGTCCATCTCAGACTGGCTGGTTGGGGGGGTTCATGTGCAGATGCACACTCATTTGGATATTCGAGTTTGAGACCAGGGAGTTGTCTGGAGGGAGGAAGAGCTGTGGCTGAGTTAGTCCAAAAGACGCTAGCTTGGTCTGGTTGATAACTGGACAAAAAGACAAGCTCTAGAAGCAGCTAATGGTTAACTGCCAAAAAGGCTAATACAAAAGTCTTCTGGGCTGTCTGGGAGCCTAGGTTGATTCAGCATCCCACAAGCTGGACAGTCAAAAATCTGGACAAGTCTGCAAAAACAGAAAGCCTACTAAAAAGTTGCTAAAAATAAGTATGAGAAAGTTACCCACTGTGCCAGGGATTTTGGATATTGAACACACAGCAGTCCTTAGCAAATCCATTCCATCAAGCTTAGGAATAGCACAGTAAGTAAATCACCCATGCCATCAAGCTCAGCATACAGTAAGTCACAGTCTTCACCTGCCCTGCATTCTCACCATGGTGGCCAAGGCTATTATCTTATGAACACTGTTCAAGGATAGGATTGAATGAATGACAATTCATCCACATTTTCCAGACGAAGGGCCTTTTCCAAATGTGGATCAGAGAAGACTTCTACGAATTAAAAAAAAATCCTAAATGGGGTATCAGAAGTGAGTTGTCCAGGTATGATCAGGAAAACTCTTTCCTGAAAGGCCTACGCCATAACCATCAACACCCTGGTGAATACAATGGGCAGATTAGAAAGCCCCAACATTCCACAATAGAAATGCTGTCCATCCACAACTAATGGAAAAAAATATTCTATTATGGACGCAGATGTCGCTGTAATTCTATAATAAAAGGTGAATGTCTCAACAACCACAGCCACCACTCAGAACCAAGGGGTTCTAACACCTCCCTTGCAAGGGAGGATGTCAAAGCACAAACTTCACAAGTGTTAATTTTAAAATTGCTAAAAGCCCAGAATGGGATAAACAAAAGAAAAAAAAATGCTAGTCAAGATAGTTGCATAACAAATGTATAGGACCACCTCGACTTGTCAGACCAGCACATTTGGGAGGACGACAAAAAATAAATAAATAAAAACACTTTCACAGGGTAAAAAACACTCTTCCCTTTTACCCATAATTTTTGTGCACAGAAAGAATCCTCTAAAAACCTCTACAGCCCCCAACACTAACCAGATGCAAGCAAGAACAAAAGACTCAAAAAAATTCAAGAGAAAACTGAACAGGCTTGAGGAAACAATGGGTCATTCAGAAAAATAAGCCTGGTCCTACTCATCATTCTGCAGGATCACCTACGTACGGGGTAGGATCTCTCCACCATCCTTTACCCATAAACAGCATAATGGGTGGTGCCTAATAAAAAAACACACAAAATGCTGCTACTAATCACCCCCCCCCACTCACATAACATCCAACTGACAATCATCATCTGCCTGGATGATGCATGTGTCACTGAGAAACAGATAGCTATGGTCAAAGAAATAAGCCAAGCTTACAGTGCAAATTCCAGTAAAATAGTATTAACGGAATGAGATGGTGATTTGAAAGTTCAAGAGTCAATCCCTCGAGAAAAGAAGAGGGCAAAACCATGAACGTCTTCAGATGAGCAGCCATCATTAAGTGCTTAATATACCAGTTGCATGAAAATCATAACGTCCTATACATCTAGGACATCTTAAGGAGACATGAGAGAACAAATGAGCAGCAAAAAATGAAAAGGTTCTATTACCATCCCATACAACCAATATGCTGGTGCCAAACAATACACGTGTGCCATGGTGGCTATATTAGTAAGCTACACACTTCACTAGCACCTCAACAGGTACAAAAGCATAAGGTGAACTACACGAATGTCTTCCAAAGACCTTGCATAATATGATCACCTCAGAACAGAAATATAAAAACAGATTTCACTGCCATTTTGAATTATGTACTGGAGAGAAGGAAAAAACAATAAATAAATGGAGAGGCGAGGGAGAAACTGAATACAATTCCTGCCACACCTTCTTTTACTGATCAGATGAAGCAGGTTTAGATCTCTTGGTCTGGTATTTGTGAAGGTGCAAACGATCCTGGGCAACTAAGTCCCTGATTATTTTTTAGGCTCCTCAGAAAAGATTTCGGCGGGGGGACTAGACTTTCTAGTAGCTTCCATATTTTAACCCTCTGACAGTCTATTAGAAACCTCCGGTATATTTTAAACTATTTGATATGCCTGGTGAGGTACATCACAAAGGAGGAGTTATATTATATAACGGGCCTAATCAGTGCTAAACACAAGGTGAACACCATCATCTTTAGATCTGGATGACATTTCCTTGGCTATCACTAGAATAATTTCCCGACATCCACTGCTGCATGGTGATCATAGAAGGAATGATCAGACACCTGGGAAGTTAGGTCAATTACATTTTCATTCTGAAATGGGGTATTGCCAGTGGGCTCCCTATTTAAATGTCGGCACTAATCCTTCTCCTTAAATCTTTTTTGCAAGGGGGGCAAGCCTTCTGCACCCCAAAACTTTATACCAACTCAGACCACCACACCTCAGAGAAAAGGGGATATTCTGAGAAATGGCACCTCAGACTTAGTATATACAAGTCTGATCTTTCGGCCAGTCTCCGCGTTTCGGGAACTCTCTCTAGCAAGTCCTGAAATTTCAAATGGTTATCTTGCCAACAATATATGCTAGGAATAGCAGTGGGGGTTACCTGCCAAATACAACAATGTAGCATTTTTTTTGGCATTTAATACAATGCCATTCTCAAAACACTAGGCATTTAAAATACAATTTCCTGCTGGAGGGATTTGACAGACGCCCATTCAAAATCTTGCACAAACCTAGTCAGTCACAGGTCTTGTTTTTTTCCAGTCTGTAGGTGAATACTAAACAAAAATGATTCGACTAGAGCGCTGCAGACACCACCAATCACCTTCAAGTTCTGCACCAACACCTTTGCCATCCACACCCTGTTGGTTCTTTTAGTCAGTTAACTATCCATCTTTCTACACATGGTTCCAATTTGTAACACATTTAGTTTAATTGTGCAAGCATGGGGAATGGTATCCATGGGATCAAGCTTAGAGGGACAGGTCTAGAGAAAGATCATACCCAGCAAGACAATCTAAGCAGCGACAGAGCTATCCAGAAAAAGGAAGACAGCATATCGTCTCTAAACCACTATATAAAAGATGAGGCCTTTAATGCTTAAGCTCAAGAGTGAAGCATAATGTTCACTTGACCTGTAGGAATCTTGCTAATTGTTCAGCAATAAGAGGTAAACTCAATACTGTCACGGAGAACAGGAGGCATTCGTACAAAAGACAAATGCACAACAAATTATATATTCCCCGTGCTGAAGGAGTTATGGACCTCCTTGAAATTGGATTACATGCATATATCTGTAATCTTTGGGCTGCATACATACCTGCTGACCTCAACAACATCCAAACACACAGTTTGGAAACATGAGGAGAAGTCTAAGATGACTTCCCTGCTTAATTTACCAAAGCATGTGTGTGTGTCAAGCGGGAATGAAAATCAAACCAGAAGACAAAAATCAGGCAATTGAATATGCAAAAAAAAAAAATAGGTTAAGGATCAGATGAGAATGCAAGAAATGTAGAAGACGCATAAATATAGTTGAAAGCACAAAAACCTCCTGCAACAACCCCATGTCGATCAGGATCCGACAGGAATGATTAAGGAGATATGAATTTAAGCAAAGACGAAAGGTTAATATCAGCGACCCAGGATTGTAAACCAGTGTCACTAAGTCCACTGAACATTTCGGAGAAACAGGCCAAAGTGGGTTTTGTGAAACACAAAATGAAACAGTAGCACATTGTTGTTTCCAGGTGTGATACGCTAATAGCAGAAGGCCTACATACTGAAAGGCATAACAATGTGGCAAGACTGTTGCCTTGGGGATTGTGCAAACATAATACTGAAATAGATAAAAACTGGAAATATGAACCATAAAGCATTATAGAAACAGTTCATATCACATGAAATCACCCATTACCAACAGTTGGAGAAAATACAGATAGTCCATGAAAAGACTACAAAAAGTAGCATTGATCATTGAAATTGCTACATCGAGTGATTACAGTGTCTTACATACACACAGTCATTAAATACCAGGATATGTAGGCAGAAACGAGGGCAAGGAGGAAGGACACCCCAACAGTAGTATGAGCAAGGGGTCTCAAAGAAATTAGTCATATTTACATAGGTTACAGATAGATGCAACTCTGTATGAACTGCAGGAGTTAGTTCTGGGCACATTCTGGGTGCTGCAAAGAGCACTTTTGGCTGACAAAGACTGAAAATACTAATTTCATGAATTTTAATCATACTTTGACTTAGAAATTAGGTCCATTCCTGTCATGGTATTAGGAACCCAAAAGATATGGAGAAATTTAACCAGCAAAACTCACAACTTACAGGTGTGGTTGTTAACAGCATGGGTTAACTTCAACAGACTAAGAAAGACGCACAAGCAGCAAAAGCCCTGGTTTAGGCCCACAAGACAACTTAGCTAAAGAAAGACTAGACTGAAGGATAAAGGGGCAATGAGTGTTGAGTTTGTTTATAGAAAAAGTACAGCTGTGTAAGTAAACGTAACAGTAGATGTTCTAATGACCACTGCTGCTGCTGTAGACTTTGCTATAAGGGTTATATTATGCCAAAGCATCAAGGCACCTTCAACACACAAAAACAGTCAGTCGACTAGAACAGAGCTGACTAGAGACAAGCTCATCCAAGTCCTTCACAATTTTCATGACAATAAAGAAAGGGAGGCTGAGCCCTGAAAGGACAATGCTAACGTACACACAAAAAGTATTCACATCCTGGCATAAACACCACACCAAAAAACAACATGGATGGAACAGCTACTGCAGCAGAAATTAAAACATCTACTGTTCTTTATTTACTGACATTTGATTACTGGAAAGTCTGATTGGGTAGGAGCCCATTTTCAGTGAAGGCTCTGAGAAAAAAAAGCTCAAAAGTATTAAACATTTTAAGAAAAATAAATTTTACAATCTTAAAAATGATACAAAACAAATACGGTTCAATTACAACAAATTAGACATGAAAATAATGGTTAAAGAGATAAGAGTTTTAGAAAAATTATTTACTAATTAGAAAATTTTAGCAAGTTTTAGAGAGAAATTAGTAGTTAGTAGCATAATAACAGGAATTGCAATATAAAGTGAGAAAAGCAGGCTTATGGTATATTTAGAGAAAGAAATTGATAGAAGTAAAGGAGTGAAGGAAGAAAAAGATGTAACACATGAAGTACTCGTCTACAGTTAGGGATGTAGTTTATCTTAGTGTTGAGCATGAACAGAACCAGCTTTTGGCAAGAAGTCTTTCAGAATGGTTTTGAAGGATGGGAGGGGCAGTATTGACCTGATGGAGAGATACACAACTTCAGGCCTTAGCAACATGGTACAAATGCCAAGCAGATGCGTTAGATTTTGCTGACAGACCAGGTACAAGTATAGAAAATGCCCAGATCTGTTAGATTTGTGGACAGACTACAGTTTTTGATCACTGGATTTTAATGCGACTAGGAACAGTTGTATAAAATGTTTAGTGCTGGACAAGCAGACTGATTCTGGAGAATAGACAAGTTCACTTGCACAACTGTACTATGCTCATCATATTCATCACTGCTGTAGTAGCCTTAGCTGTATGGGTAGACTACCCTAGCTTACTACATTTGGGAAGAGTTCAGGAGCACCTAGGAAATGATCCTGGCCAAACCTGATCTAGATAGGGAATCAAGCTTATAGTGCTTTGTAAAAATGTACAGAAGACCATACTGCTCCTTCTACAATCCTTTCCAAAAAGCTAAACACAAAGTCAAGGCCCTGGTACAGTGGGCCTTTATCCTGCCTGGAATAGTTTTGCTGTAGAGTTTAACAAAAGGCAATAACTTTCGGCAACTACTTGGAAAGTGTCTTTCAAAGCTTGCCCCTTCTTATCTTCACAAGAAATGAACTGATCTAAAGATCTGAGCTTTAGTTCTGTCAAGACAGAACCTGAATTTCCTGGGGGCATCCAAGATATGAAATACCCTTTCTCCCTCATTTTTAGGTTTAGGAAAGAAAATGGGGAAAGAGACAGTTTGGCTTAAGTAAACTCGGATACCACTTTATGCATAAAAGGAGAATTACTTCTCAAAGAAACTCAGCCCCTATGGGAAAAAAAAAGCTAGGGCTGACTCACCATGACAGCTTGCAACTCCAATATCCTTCTTACAGAGGGCAAAGCAATCAGAAAAAAAAAATATGTCTCCATGTCAAGAACCTCTCATCAGCCAAGCTGGTTCAAACAGAGAAACCATTAGCTTAGCTAACACAATTAAGATCCCAAGGAAAGGCGACTGGTTTTCTTGGATGCCAGTTACGCAATCCTTTCAAAAACATTGAAGAATACTGAATACAGTAGAGGAGAATCCATGGGCAGACGCACTAAAATGGCAAATAATAATCATGGAGGAGTAAGAAAGGTCACAGAAACCTAACTCTCAAAATATTGTAAAAGTAGAGAATTAGTAACCCTGAATGAGTGCTGGTTATGTTGTTGGTACCAACTAGAATTTTTTTTTTGCAGCAGCAGCAGGCTTACTTGCTTCCATTAGTATCTGCAAAGTTTTAGAATCAATACTGCACCAAGGAATCTTGAGGTAACTATTAAATGGGTGCCAAATAGGATTTTCTAATATTCACCATTATCCATAAGGACTGCAGAATTAAAATGTTCAGTTCCTGGAACAAGTCAAGCTGTCAGATGGAAGCAACTATTTGCCAACCACCACCCAGAGAATGGCAACAAGGCCCTGTTAATATCATGAATTCCAGTCAGTTTAAAGTGCCTAGGAAGAGCACACCCACTCTCCCTTTAAGAGGAACAGCAAGCCAAATGAGGATTAATCATTTCGAAAATTTTCTTTGGGAATTACATCAAGGCCATACAGATTCAGAATATGCCCTGATGTTTTTTAGTAATAAAAAGCTCCATTAAAAACTCCAAGAAGTTTTAGCACTTAAGACCAGCAGTAAGGAAAGGGTGAGTGTTTGCAAGGGTATGGTTTGGATATTCAGGGAAACACAGGCAAGTTTAGATGACAGCCTTTATTTATGTATTTTGTGTGTTTTACATTTGTTTACCGGGATAGTCCGACTGGATACATGTCCATTTTCAGTGGAGGCCCGGGGAGAAAAGCTCCAAAAAACACAAACAGTTACATTTTTACAGTTTAAAACACAAATAAAAAAAGATTTGTACACAGATGTATACACAAATTTATTACATTTTTACTCAGATGGAAAATTCTAGAGTGTCTTTTTAAGAATGATAGGGTACTGAATGCCTAGTAGGCTAACCTGGTAGTAGACCCAAGGAGATCACAGGATATACAAGTTAAGAAACATACAAGTTAAGAAACTAAGTGTAGGCAGATCTACTCCATGCGCACGAGTGATGGTTAGAGAGTTAGTCTGGATTAGGACAAGGACAGTACTGAATCTGACTTTTCTTGAACTGAGGTAGAGAGAGTGTTCAGATGCAAGATTAGCAGGAAGAGAATTCCAAGTTTTGCCAGAGTTAGCAAATACAGATTCTCTGGCTGTGTTGTTGGATTTGAGAGTTTGAACTAGGGGTCTTTCATATGAACCAAGTGCACTAAGGTTACTGTAGGGGGTAATGGGGTTTTTAAGTACGGGTGTATTATCTGGTTGGTAGAGGGTCTTGTGTGCAACCATTAGCTGGTTAACCTGAAGTAGGTTAGGCAGTTCAAGCCATCCTAGTAGATTTAGGTTATGACAGTAATGAGTTCTGTAGGCTGCACTGGTAGCAAATCTAGCAATGTGACTGTAGCCCCTAGAAAGTTTATCAAGGTCAGTTTTGCTGAGGTTTGTAAACAGAGGAGCACAGAAGAGGGTGAAGAGTAGATGTGTACAAGCAATTACAGTTCTGGCTAATGGCATTAGGAAGGGCTTGATCCTATACAGTGAGCCAAGTTTCTTTTTTTTTTAATCAAACTGTTTTAATAGTTTTACTGATATGCAGATTAAACTTTATTATCTATTATAGCTCCTATGACTTTGGTTGAGGAATCTGGGGAAATAATGGTGCTATTGTTGGATTTTAATGTAAAGGTCATAGGGGTAGACCTACGAGTGGGGGGAATGGTGCTATTGTTGGATTTTAATGTAAAGGTCATAGGGGTAGACCTACGAGTGGGGGGACAAAAGCAGCAGTTTGGTTAGGATTTAACATGAGACGACAGTTAAGGAGCCAATTTTCAACCATGTTAAAAAGTATTTTGGGACAGAATCTGCAACTCTGTAGGTGAAGTGTCGGAGCACACTAAAATGGAGTCATCCACATATTGAATGCATGTTGCATATGGGAGGACCCTATACAAATCATTGATGAAAATGGAAAACAGTGGACCTAGTATGGAGCCTTAGGTTACTCAGAGGGTGGATTAGTTTGCTCTGCCACAGGACAGCCTGCTGTCTACCACAGAGATTGAAATCCATCCATTGGTTTCAATCCTAAGTGTTTGAGTATTTGGTGATTTACCATATCAAAGGCTTTCGAAAGATTGAGAAATTTATCCAACATTTATTTTACCAGGATAAGTCCAACTGGACATCATGTGCCCTTTTTCAGTTGAGTCCTGGGGAGAAAAGCTCCAAAGAAATAACAGTGTACATACATGCTTTATATAACAATAAAACTAGCATACAAGATAAGAGAAACAATGAAGTACAAAAACAATTATGTAGAACAGTAAGATACTCAGGAGTAGTACCATTATTTACAATATATACAAAAAAGTACATTTCTGGTGAGAGTATATAGTGTATGAATTAAAGGCTTCAACAGGTCACTTACATATGACAAAGTGGGTCTTCAAGGGGGGGGGGTCTTTGCAGAGAGGTTAGTATTTAGGTGCAATTTAAGAAGGCCTTTGAAGGTGCCTGTGTGACTTTGTAGCCCGAGTTCAGGTGGGAGTGTGTTCCACGCTTTGACATCATAGGAGAATAAGGCCTCCTCGGAACTGTTATCGCATGGATTAACTTCAATCAGGTTTTTGATACATGAACGTAGCTCCCTTTTACGGTTGTGAAGGTTTAGCATGTCGGCAAGGGCAAGGCACTTCTCCAGATGGAAGAGAATTCGATGGGCTATGATCAGTTGGTGGTAGCGTAGGAGGTTTGGAAATTCTAACCAGTGCAGTTTAGTTAGGGATAGGCAATGGTGGAAATGCGATTACTGGCAGCGAGCCTAGCTATTTTATTGTAGCATGTAGAGAGTTTGTTCAGGTTGCTTTTGTTAATATTGGTGAGAACTGGATAGGCATAAAATATAGTGTTGATAAGAGACTAATTCTAGCTATTTGTGTTCTAGTCTCAGGGGGTTAGGAATAGTTTGCAATGATATAGGCAACCTAGTTTTTTATCGACTTGAGAGATAGTTTAGGATATGTGCTTGTTATATTTAAGTTGAGGATCAATAGTGATGCCCAACAGATTAGCCTCAGTTACTGGAGTGATGAGGGTGCCATTGGTAGACATGATGGTAAAGGTGGCGTTGCAGTGTTTGGTTGGGTGGAATAGTATGAGCTGTGTTTTTTTGGGGTTTAGTATTCGCTGGTAGTTTAGCCAGTTCTTTACCTCAGTGAAGGATTCTTGGGCTTTACTTTGAAGTAATTGGATGTTTGTTGCTGAGCAAATTAGGGTAGTGTCATCCACATACTGGATATTGCTGGCTTTATTGGTAGCTAAGTGGAGATTATTTGTAAATATGTTGAAGAGAAGGGGGCCAAGGACTGAACCTTGTGGGACACCACATGTGACAGGGAGTGGGGGGGGTAATAGGGAGTTGCCCCATTTGACAGATTGTGACCGGTTGTTTAGGTAACTTAACTGTAGAGTGGGGGTCATCAAGGTTGAGTTCTGCTAGACAAGTGAAGAGTTTGTTATGGGAAACTGTTTCAAATGCCTTGGAAAGGTCTAAGAAGGAGGCAGAGACCAGCTTTCCTTGGTTCCTGTGCGAGTTTATGGTATTGGAAAAGTTAATTAGGGCAGTGTTGGTGCTATGGGAAGGTCTGAATCCAGAATCCATGTTGAGTTTTAGTTAGAAGGTTGTTGGTTAGCAGGTGGGTAAGGAGTTGGGTGGTGGATACATTTTTCTAGAATTTTTGAGAGAGGTGATAGGACTGCAATGGGACAGTAGTTGGAGAGGTCAGTAGATAGCCCTCCCTTGTGGAGGGGGATGATGAGGTTTTCCATAATGAAGGAATAGTATGCAGGGCGATAGATCTATTAATAAAGTAGGGAGACGGGGTAGGCGATGGCCTTGGATGTAATTTGTAGATATTTAGCTGGAAGACTGTCGGCAGCTATGATGGTAGGTTTGAGTTTAGCCAAGAGATTTTGAATGGTAGATGTTGGTACTGGGGTGAGTGTGAAGGGGGTGGAGTTAATCTGGTAGTTTAAGGGTTGAGGTTGGGTTGTGGGTAATATTGCACTTACCAGGTTCAGTATTGAAGAGGTAAAGTAGTTATTGAAACTACAGGCTATATGTGAAATCAATACCTTTGCTATCTGGGGGTGGTGGTGACTTTTCCAGGCTGGAGGATGTTGTTCACTGCAGCCCAGAATTTGTGGGTTGTTATGTTCCTTTATAGGGAAATAGAGTGGTTTATCTTGTCCAACCTGACCTGTTATTTTGCTTTATTTCTGAGCTCAGCAAAGCTTTGTCTAGTTTCGGGAGTTTTGTATTTTTGCCAAGTTAACCAAGCTTTTGTCTCTAGGCTTGAGTAAGATTTTTGTGGCTTTGTTTAACCAAGGAGCAGGGGTTACTTCGCATTCTTACTGTTCAGTGGGGCTAGCTGGTTTAAAATCCCTAGGAATCTGGCATTAAGTATTCTACTGCAATATCCAGGGAAAGGGTTTTTATAGGAGCCCAGTCACAGGATTTTAGGGCTTCTGAGAATTGTACTGGGGAGAAGTTTTTGGGGCAGCAGATTTGTAAGAGAGCGGGGGTGTTGGTAAATTTTAGTTTGTGCCGAAGGAGAAAGGTTGGGTTATGGTCACTGTGGGAATCTGGTAGTATCCCAGATAGGTGGTCAGTATTGGGCTGGTGAGTCAGGATCCAGTCTAAGGTGGATTCAAGTTTGGTGGTTTTGTCAATTCTTGTGGGTGAGCGTATGAGTTGTATGAAATTATACAGGTTTATGTGGTTAGTGGCTATGGGCGAGTGTATGGTGTTCCAGTCTATGTCGACATCACCTAGGAGTACAGTTTCTTGGGACATGGAATGGGATGGAGTATAGATTCTAGTGTCTTAATGTTGTCTCCTGGTGGTATATAAATGCTGAGTAGGTTTAGTTGTTTGCATTGATTTAATAGGATTTTGGTGAATAGTGTCTCGGCAGTGTTGAAATCTGGGGTTTCTTTCTGAAGTAGCTGAACTTTTAAATTGGATTTGTAAAGAAGGGCAATGCCACCACCTTTTCTGTGAGGTCTGTCTACTTAATATACTGAGACCAGGTGGAGTTATGAAGTTATCTTTAATGTGGGGTTTAAGCCAGGTTTCTGTAATCACTATGATATCTGGGTTATATACAGAGATGGTTCCATGTAACTGGTCTATTTTATTTATGATACTGCGAATGTTTAGGTTTAGTAGGAGTAAATCAGTGGATTTGTAAATGGGAGATTGGGGTCAGGTGTGGTATGGGTGTTTGTTGGGCCAGGGTTGGGGTGAATATCACCTCCTAGTAGTAGGTGAGCTGCAATGCTGGTGATGGTTTTAAAGGTAGAATATAGTGAGGAAGTGGTATTTGAGGCCAAGGTGTTTTTTTTAGATTGTGAGGTATAATGGATAGGAGAGGTGAGTTGTAAGATTAAAGGGTAATAGATAATTAGTTGTGGGTTTGCAGGTATGGAGGGATTGTTTGTGGTGTATGGTAGGGTGGGTGATTTGATACAGTACATGGTGTTAAGTGGGTGGTGATAAGTGGTAATGAGGGAGATAAAGTAAAGACAGATGGATAGGGAAGGCAAGAGTAATGGGATGATATGGTTGTGGGAGAGTGGTGTTGGTAACATGGTAATGGAGTTTCTCTGTGCTGTTAGAGGCCTGTGGATGGTTGTAGAAAGAGTTATATGAAGTTTTGTGGTTAGAATAGAGGGTGTTTTGGGGAACAATCCCAACAACTCTATGCTCCTCTATGACGCAGTCAACAAGATAGCAGAGGAAAGTTCATTATTGTTTCAGTGTTGGTTAATGACCTTAAAGGAGAGGAGGGCTGAGGTTGTACTATGGAGTGATCTAAAGACATGTTGGGTATTGTCTAGATTACTATGGAGGAGATAGTTCAGGAGTTTATTATGGATGCATTTTTCCATAATTTTAGCCAAGGGTGACAGAATAGCTATGGGTCTATAGTTTGACAGGTCAGTAGAGCTGCCCCCTTTATGCAGTAGGATGACATGGGATATCTTTCAGATAAACACCATCTTCCTTAAACAATCATAACCGTTACAAGTCCTGTCCATCATGACTGCCATCCAGCTTGAGGCAAGGACAGACAATCGCCTAAAGTAGATGGCCATCTATATTCAGGGCTGTGAATGGGCATAAAAAGGTCATCCTCTGCCAACACCAAGTATAAAAGATTTTACTCCATTGACAAAGCGGCTGATCAACAGATGACTTGCTGGCCATGCTGCTGTTCCTAGTACAAGCTTTGTTGCCTGGTATAAGGAAGCCATACTGCAACTGCAGCTCCTCCGTACCCAGAAAAACATAATACGATGGAGGACATTTCATTCAACAGCATAAATAATATTACCTTTTTTTTTTAGCTACAGCATAAATATTACCTTTTTTTAGCTTGATCTTTGAGCTACTGAAGGAAAAGAGGTCCCTCAAAAAGGCAAATAAGCTGCCCCATTCACAGCATCACAAGATACCTAAAACAAGAAAGCCAAATATGGCTAACATAATCCTGTAGTTTATTTTTAATGTCAAACAGCTGCTTATTTGCAGGATCACTGCAAACACACTGAGCATGAACGGTGGTCCAGAAGTAGGGAGAGGAGCAGACAACCACCACCTACTTAAGACAAAGAAGCAGAATTTGATATAGCAGTCAATGCTGAACGGGACACTGTCTCCAGAGTAAGCAAGAGTTGATAACTTAATGCCAGTAGTCATGAAGTTCCTATTCCTGCAGAAAAGGACTCCAAAGGAAATCCATGAATGTATGACGCAAACATTGAATGACACGTGCCCTTCTTACTCTACTGTGAAGTGGTGTGCAAACTTTCAGCATGGAGACTTAGAGACTGAAAATGCAGCAAAGTCTAGATGGCCTCAAAAGGTGTCAGCTCCTGAAAACTGTTCCCCATGTCCATGACCTGATTTTGACAGATCGGCAAATATTTGCTAAAACAATTGCCGAGACAGTACAGGCATCCAGGTAATCCGTTGGGTTTATAATCCAGGAGCAGCTAGGTATGCAGAAGCCAACCACCAAGTGGGTGCCCAAAGGTTTGAATGTTGATGAGAAGATGTAGAGTGGACACTTCCAGGTTGATTTTTGTAGCATTTTTGTCAACCTGCTGCCAACATTTTGGAATGACCATTTACGGTTGATAAAACAGTTACACCACTATGATGATCCTGAGACAAGAGAAGAATCCATCCAATGGTAGCACTAGGGTTCAAGTTCAAGAACTGAAAGTCAGCAGGAAAGGTCATGGCCAGTATTTTGAGATCAGGAAGGTGTTGTATGACTGACCATCTTCCAAGAGTTCAAACAGTTAAAGCACAATACTACTGTAACTTGCTGTACCGATTAAAGGAGGCATTGAAAAATAAGAGCAGGAAGCTGCAGAAAGGAGTTTTTTGCAAGACAATGCACCTGTTACAAGACTGGCAAAACGATGGATGTTTTGACAACATTGGGGTTTGAATGCATAGACCCATCCCTCCTACTCACCAGATTTTGCACCATCTATTGCCCGTTTCCAAACCTTAACAAGAGTTTGAAAGGATGGCAATTTGAGTGATTTGGAGGGGATTGCAGCAGTGGAGCACTACTTCAGTGACCAGATTTTAGACTTTTTTTTTTTTGGGCAGGGTTACAGAAATTTCAGACACAATGTGCCAAATATTTTGAACTTTGGGATGAATATGTTGAACTTGCTAAGTTTCATGGTTCCACATCATTCCCTTGTAGGTCGGGCTTAAAAACTTTTCAGCACCTCCTCAGAGATAATGCTATACATCTCACACACATTATGTGTGTGTACATAGCCACAGACAGATTACATACAATATAATATGGCAAACTGAATCAGAGATTTGAAGGAAAAAAAAAAAAAAAAAAACACAAGAGTACAAATAGCAATCCCTTTTAACAAAGTAGTAACAGAAAATTTACTTTTAAACAAAAAAAAAATGCTAACGGCTGCTAGAAAGAAAGCCTAAAAATAGCCCTGAAGAGGAATGGCCTAGGTGAATATCAGAAAGCCCAAAGGAAGAGTAGGCTCCAAGTAATAAAAATAAAAGGAAAAATCCACTAAAGTCAAAATAAATACCACAAGAAAACAGAGAACCATTTTTAAAATTCTCAGAACTTTAGGAAAAAGACACTCTTGGCCACTTCAGTCTAGAAATTGGTTAACAGCAACTTGGGCCACCTGGAAAATTGCCCACGCACTTCAGGCAGCATCACATAATGAACAGCTAAAAGGTACAGAGTGTTATGTTACGACAAGACATATCAAGCAGCCTGGTGAAGTCTGGATTGCTAAGCAGACCGATAACAGCTACAGAATTAGGAGTGAACAAGTATCCAATTCTGTCAAATACGCATATAATAAAGTTGAAGCTACACAAGTTTGCACAATATTTCCAAGGACAACCGTTTATTTTGGCCATGCTCACATTTATCTTCTGTTGACACAATTATGTTGCCAATATCAATTTATACTCCTATAATGTACCAAACACTTCAGTCATAGGTAACTCTATACTCAGGCACACTGATGTCCCACTCACCAGACTGAACAAGGAGAAAATTACAATCAGCTGCCTGTCGGGTGCCAGGATCCGCCACGTAACGCATGCACTCAAGTCACTCCACAACAAGTACAAATATGACTCTGTCATTGTCCATGCTGGAGTGAATGACTTGAGACGTACCTCCCTGGACTACATGGAGAGATACGGAAGAGCTCTTGGATCATGTGACCCAGGCAGGTATGACCCTAGCCCCGAGTAGCATCCTGCCTTCGCCCAGAATGATACCACAGTATAAGGACAAAATGATCGACTTAAATACTGGATCCCCTTTGAATGACACCAGAAGCTTAGCCAGTTGTTTGTCTACCTGGGAAGACATGATCGACAAACCACAATGCTTTGCCAGAGATGGTTTGCACCCGTCTCCCCTGGGATTCAGGTTACTGGCTAAAGCTCTTGCCACCCCTATAGTGCCTTTCTACCATAACAGATAGAAGCAGGCAAAAATCTTAAGGTAATGCTACTCAATCCTAGAAGTCTAAACCTCAAAATGCACTCCCTCGAGGCACTCCTAAAAATGGAGAACATCGATATCTGTGCAGTAACTGAGACCTGGTTCAAGGCTCCAGAGAGCACCCCTGCAATACCAGCTACAATTCTTGCCACACTTTCGGCCACAAAACCAGGACCGAAACACTAAAGGTGGAGTGGTGTCCATATTCACACCTCCAGGCTAGTTGCCCAACACAATGCATCTGAAATTCTCCAGGTGCAACTAACACTAGGTAAGACTGCAATCCAAATTGTAGCTTGCTACAGATCCCCAACCATGCCCCAAGATTCTCACTACACCTTTCTAAACATACTGGAAAATATTAAGATACAACCAAACACCCTAATACTGGGTGATTTCAACGACCCTGCCATTAATTGGGAAAACTACTCTGGTACCAACTCCTTTTCCCAACGGTTCTTGAAATTCAAATTCCAACGCCCTGGATCAACTAATCCATTGTCCCACCAGGGGCTCCAATGTCCTAGACCTGGTCATTACCAACATGGGAGCTGTGTGTGGTCACCCCCTCAATGGTCAGGTCTGACCATAAGCAAATCACCCTTGACATCCACAACCCACCCCAACCCCCCAGTAAGGAAACCTTCTTAAAAAACTTCTCCAACGCCAACTTCAAGCTACTGAAGTTAGAAGTGACAAACTTCACAACACCCACGCAGACGGGATCTGGAAGTTCGAATGCAGAATCCTACACTAAGGCACTGTACGAGCACATCCACTCGTGCCATCCCAAATAGAATCAATATGCTCTTCTCCAAAAAAAGGAAGCCAATCTGGTGGTCCCCTGCTATAAACAAACTATACAACAGAAGGAAGAAACTGTTGCAAAAAAGAGGAAAATCCCAGGATGCAAAAAACTCACTCACCAGCCTCAGTAAGAAGCTGAGATCCCTCATAAAATCCTCAAAAGCTAGCTACGAAAAAAAAATTTCCAAAGATTCTAAAGACAACCACAAGGCATTCTATAGTTATGTCACGAATCTAAATGGCAATGCCCAGATCTGCTCTGAGTTACAACAGAATGGCATTAAATATACTGATCCCAAGGATATTGCCAATATCCTGGCTGATCGATTTAGTGCCAACTTCACCCCACTCTCACCCCCTAAAGGGCCCATCTCCATACCAAAGGACTGCCAAATCACGGCCACCCAGGTAGAAACCGCACTCTCCAAAGCTAGAGAATACAGCATCCATGGGACCAGATGACATCCCAGGCTGTGTACTACATGAACTACAAAATGAACTGGCACCTCACCTAAGTGTCATGTTTAATCATAGCCTCACCTCAGGCTTCGTGCCCACTGAGCGGCGCACAGCTACAGTTATCCCGCTCCACAAGGGAGGATCCACCTTGGATCCTGGGAACTACCATCCCATCAGTCTGACACGCGTGATTTGCAAGGGCATGGAACGCATTATCATGGAACTTATAAACAAAGACATTGGCAACCTTCAAACACTGGACCCCACCCAGTTTGGGTTTGGGAAGGGTCGATCTTGTCTCCTGAATCTGATTGACTTCTTCTAATCAGTCTCCAGAGCTGTGGACGAGGCAGTCCACACAGCCTATCTGGACCTCGCCAAGGCCTTTGACACCATCCCCCACTCTGGAATCATAGATAAACTTACTAAGCTGGGCATAAATCCCTACGTCACTCGATGGGCTGCTAACTGGCTTACTGACAGAACCCAGACAGTAAAAGTAGCAGACTCCAAATCCAGCTACAGACAAGTGGAGTACCTCAGGGTTCACTCTTGTTTGGCATCTACTTCTCTGAAGTACAGGCCAACACTAAGGAACTCTGGCTAACAAAGTCTGCAGAGAACTGCAAACTGGGAGCCATTATTGAATCCCCAAATGATGTGGATATTCTACAAAAGGGCCTTACTGAAACAGATGCCTGGTGCCAGAGCCATGGGCTCAAGCTTAATGCCAAGAAATGTATAGTTATTCCCTTTGGAAAAAAACAAGTACCCATGAATTGCCACATAGGTGGCAGGACACTAAACATCAAAAGTGTGATGAGACTTACTGACACAGGTGGACAGTGGTCTCACTTCCGATAACCACATTGCCACAACAGTCAGGAAATCCTTCTATGTGGCACACCTCATCACGAAGGGCTTTTCATCCAGAAAGAAGGAGGTCATTGTCCCACTGTACTCATCCCTCATTAGACCCATTAGAGTATAATGCCCCGTTTGGTATGTGCCTCACAAGACATCTGCAACAGCTGGAAAGGCCAAAATACCTCACTAAAAGAATCACAGGCCTAAAGCAGATGCCATATACTGACAGTCTAAAAAAACTCCAGCTATACTCTGTGGCATATAGTCTACTCAGAGGCAATCTCTACTTAACATACAAGGCCATGTCAAACCCTGAGCTGTTGGACATGCTCCACTTAAATCCCAATCCCTAAGAGCCACACGCTCCAGGGATCTAAACCTAGTCTTCTCAATGAACAAAACATGCTGGAGGGATAGGTTCCTGACCCAGAGACTCCCCATACTCTGGAATAGATTGCCCATACATATTAAGCAGAGCACCGCATTGGCCCTCTTCAAAAGGAACCTTGATGATTGGATGGGAGATAGGAAATTCACCCCAGGGATCATGTCAGTCGCCCTGCTAGACAGGGGCCTGGAGAAGTAAATATTGTGGGAAGAAATATCTAGGGAACTTATGGCTAGGCTTGCATAGGCCCTAGGGCCGATAGCATGGCTATCCTAATTATGCACATACTTCTATATGCTAGAGTAGGTGCATACATCACACACACATTACATGTACATAAACTATATACCACCAAGACTACAATTGCTACATCTAGCTAAAATTCTCTCTCACCATTCAAACATATCAGTACCTTCTGTCATATGTGCTGGGTTAACCTACATCCAACAACTATATGAGGGATACTGTGATACACTTTGCAGTCTTAACTACACAGAGATTCTCGTAAGTTGGTACAGTCATCACTTTTATACCATAAAGCAAGGTTGCATCATATCCAGTGATACTAGATAAATATCCTGCTCTCACTTAAAAAGTACTACCCATCAGTTCTTGACCATCTAACAGCACTTTTGTAAACTAATTCTACAAATCTTGGAACCAACAGTCAAACACTATTGCTGGCCTACTGAAAATCCTATTTAACTACAAATCTAAGCAAGTACTGCAGAACGCCATTACAGGTATATTAAGTGCTTGTGGGTATAAGAGTCTTGGTCCTTATTTATGTTCTCACCAACACAACACATCCTCCAAAAAAGTTTCAGGGATAAAAATAGCTGCCAAGGAATGGTAAGATGAGTAAGAAAAGCATAAAATGTTACCCACAACAGCCCTGCTTAGTATAACCTTTACTGAAGATCACATTACTTTCTACCATTTCCTTTTATAACCAACTGACAAGTTTGACACATGGACATAACATAATAGCAGATGTTTGAAAACAGGATCACTGCTGCAGGACATGGAACTACAAATAGGATATTCGCCAAAAAGGTAGCCATAAGTCCTCTGGGATGTTTTTTTTTTTTTCAGTCAGATACCCACACAATGGCTGCATGAAGATACAGCTTTAGCAAAGCAGTCTACCTTCTCCTTTTAGGGGTCCATCATAAACAGCAAATGGCCAAAACCAAGATCACTATAGCAGAATTACAAAATTGAATGTTAAATTACCAAGAGAAAGACATTTCTCAATCCTCTTTCAGCACATGTATATCCCCACATACACAAGCAGCATTAAGTCACCATCATTAAAGACAGCGCAATTATAAAGGACAATCCATCATGCAACCCTACTCAGTTTTGCCTTTTTTGTGCGCATGTATGTGTACAGCCCAAGTGACATATGCACCAATAAAATTCTTTGGGAAAATTAAATAAGCCTAACACAGATGACCAGTAATAAATCAGAACTGCACAGTTATACTGTTGTCCCAGATATGCCAATAAAACATAAGCGATTAAAAAAAAGTTTGTGTAAGACATGGAACAAGGCAACTATTTTCCCTTCACGTTAAAAGGTACAAACGGCTTACCAACTGTCATTTTTTTTTATCTCAAAGAATAACCTTGTGTTATTTGCAAACATATACAGAGCATTTCCCTACATCTCATCTAATGACAAATAGATGAAGCTCAACCTAGACAAGTTCAGCTTGGCAAAGTTGAATTCCCCAAGCGCAGTCTTCTACACAGACACTGCTTGCACCATCAACAATTCCTTTCCTTCATGAAACCTTGCCTTTGTTCTTGCAGATGCTACTATATTGTTGGTATATACAAGCTCTGGAGGGCATTGCCATACAAAGCTCTTATCAGTTGTGCTTGTGAAATGGTTCTCCAAAGAGATGTAACTTCAGGAAATACAGAAGCAGATTCTCTTTTTTGGAGAGGAAGACTAGTATAACGGTTATTTGTTAAGGAGGTGGGGGGAAAAAAAAGCAGAAACCACATCTGGCATAAAAACAGGGACACTGTATAAATCTTTTAAAAACAACAGCTTGCATTTCTTAAATTATCTTAACTTGATTAGTAACACAAAGGGCAAATCAAACAGAGAAAAGTAATACATGGTGGCCTTAAGCAAAGCAAACCCCTCATGTAATGCTTCAATGCAACAAGAAGAAATGACGATACACAGGCAAACAGCCAGCAATGGAATCTTAAGTGAATTTTCCTTAAGTAGTAGGCCAGTTTTCCCACTGAACATGGAAGTAAGGTATAGTACAGTCAGATCCATAACCCTTGCAAACAAAAATCAAAACAACCCTCTTTAGACAAAGATATTTCTGGTGGTAAATTGTTTAGCTTCCTCGAATATAATTAACACATCAAAAAAACTAAATATTCATTGCTGTGAAGTGGAGATTTCAGGCTGTGATATAATATTGCTCATTTGCCGAGTACAGTTTCACATAGGGCTTTATGGCAGGGCGGGTCGCACAGGGGGGGGCCTGTAAAAAAATGAAAGAACTTTTTTCTTTTGCACTTTCAGAAGTGTTAAAATAAGAAACATTTGAAAAACGAATGCAGGAGGCCTACATTAATAAAGGCAGAGAAGGCACTTGTCCTGCTTGAAAGCAGGAAAATTCCACCTTTCAAATCCTCCACAGTCTTAAAATAATTAGTCTGTTTGTCCAGCTTGCACTCAAAAAAAAAAAAAAAAAAGTGTTTTTTTCAGGCCAAAGTAAAGGCACTGGAAAGACGCAACATATTAATCTGAATTACTGAGACCCAAAATCTGTCTACACAAAAGTTGTACAGGTTCCCCACCGAGCATCTCTACCACATTATTTATCAGCCACCAACTGCAGAACTTCATGCCTTAAATACTGAGACAAGAAAATTGCCATATTTGTGACAATATGCTTAAACTGTTCTCTGACAGAAACCAATAACTCTGAGGTTCTGACAATTTGTCCCCAAAGAAATGCAACCTCCATGCAAAAAATCACAAGTCTTTGCCTCAAGATGGACTTAAATGATGAGGAAGCTAAGAGAAGTACCATAACTTACTTGTATCAGACATGTTAACTTCTCCATGATGGAGACCATCAGTATCTTGGCATTCAGTCTCCAAAGTGCCCCCCTCCCAGCAATGTCACAAATCTATTTATACTATTGTAATTTTCCAGTCTGGGACCAACTCCAAATGCCTCCTCACTAAAGAATCCCATGACCAAAGGAGGATAAGGGAATAGGCCACAAGTGCTTATGACTGGGTGACCAGATTCCACAAGCACAAAAGAAGGTCTTAGTAATCTTCCCCTATGTAGTCCTACACAGGGCACCATCAAAACAGAGGCAAACATATAAACTACAGTCCTTGAAGTACTTGAGAGATGCACAAAAATCGTACATCAGCCTGCTCCTTTGTCCTAAGGGGAAAAGCAGAAGATGACATAACAGGCTTTCCAAATCTTTGTGGAACAGACCGAGATCCAATTTTTGTTCAAGAAAAAATAAAAAACCTAAACACACTGAAAAGTAAAACGGAAATTCCTCAGAGGTTTTCAGTGACCTAGTCTCAATCGAATAGTTATTCGGATATGAAAGCATGCAAATATGTCAACTCACAGACAAAGAAAAAATGTACATCCACCTAAAATCTGGACAGATAATATGCATACTTCCAGTAGGGTTTATACTATCCAACCACAAAAACCAATGTGCGTGCATATGTATGTACATATGTATACATACATATGTGCATGCTTATATAGATGATCCTTATTTTAAATATTTGCTGGGAAATAAAAAAAAATATATAAAAAGTTAAGCCATGCATAAAGCTATATAACCCTGTAAAATCGATTTTTTTAATACTTTAAGCCAGGATGTTTACCTATTATAAATATTTCACTAAAACATATTAGGAGGGGGTTAAATTGTTGACCCAAAATAATAAATTAATAATTACATAATGATCTATTCAAGACTCCAGTATACCAAACATATGGAAGAAAGCATTTCTTCTTCTACTCTATAAAGGTGGCAACAGCTTTGACATCACTAATTTCCGACCCATTGCTATCCTCTCTCCCATCTCTAAAATATTACAAAAATGTATTCACAATCAACTATCTTGTCCATAACCAGATACATTCCCCCACATAGCACAGCTTCAGGCCAGATCATAGTACCTGCACTGCTCTCATATCCTTTATGGCTCCAGTAACAGTGCTTGTGATGCCGGTTATGTCTCTTCACTGTTCCTAGAGCTCTCTAAGACCTCAGATTTCACATTCCCTTCTGCTCACAAAACTCACCAACTTCGGTCTCTCACCTCATACCTTAAACTGGTTCTCAGACTCTCACCAAAAGGCAACAATCCACCAAATGGCAACACACCTTTTCTCAACACCACCACAGGTGTACCTCAAGGATCTATACTAGGTCCCCTCCTTTTCAGTATATTCATCAACTTCCACACCACCCTTACCCATGGCACAGTTATCCAATATGCAGATTATTCTACAATCTGTACTGCAAAATCTATATCCCGAGTTATAAAGTCTTACCTAAAATGCTTTCACTTCAACAGAAACTTGGATGTCAAAACAACCAGCTCGCTCTAAATCCCAAACAAAATTTCTAATAGCCCCCCTACCAAAACACACACTACTGCTTTGAACAAGAATGATTTTTCTACCCACTCCCATAATACTCACACTGAAGTTGTTTCAAGTACTAAACTGCTGGGAGTTATTGATGGAAATCTAACATTTGACCTCCATACCAACATGGACAAAAAGATTAGGTACCCTCTATAGAAACAAATACTACCCTAATATTACTGCTAAAAAAAGCTCTAGCATCATCCTTCCTACCACCATCTCTACTATATGGTGCCCCAATCCTCACCAATATCCAAACCCCTTCCTGAAAACCAAACTAGACATGGAACAAATCTGCCGAATTTGTAACAAATTCAAAAAACACACCACTGCTTATCTCTACAACAGTTAAACTGGCTTAAACTCCCACACTACCTCACTTATCCACAATTAACTACTGCACATAAACTCATACACAAGTCTTCAACTTGCCCCTCCCTCTCCTCATTTGACTACATACCACCCTAACAGGCCACAAAGATCCAAAAACACAATGATGCTGACAGTTGAAAAAATTTACCTTGTCTAGCTTATACTCTTTTTACTGTCTCAAAACTATGGAATGCCTTCCCACCTTCTATCACAACAATCAGTAATCCTGCTCCCTTTAAGAGGTCTCGTATCACACCTCTTTTCTCTCTGGCTGTGTACTTGTGCCAAATAGTACCTCCTAACAATTGATCTACTACTATATCCCTCTACAATATCACTACTTAGCAGCGTTCTCTGACTTGTTGAATTCAACTGGTTATACCTACAAAACTCCAACAAGTAACACTGAAAACTGCTACCCTACCCGACTAACTCCATCCTCTATGATCAAACTGTATACAATGTTGATGTGCATAGCTCTCAACCTTTCAACTCCAAAATGAGGAGCACAAGCCCTCATAATGTGGAACAAATGGGCAAAATGTGGAACACATACTAATGGCTTACTAACAACTTCAACTAGGAAGGGCATAGGATGGTTAAAATATGCTAGTTTTACTTATAAATATCTTTTAATGAATTAATATGATTAACTTCTATTTACCATGGATTTCACTTAAAAAAATTCCTAACACAATGTGTGACAGACTCTTTCAATGTGGAACAGAGGAACTTCGAGGAACATGAACTTTTAAGACCCCAAATGAGGTATGTTCCTAGTAATGAGGTACACTTGAGAGGAACTTCGAGGAACATGAACTTTTAAGACCCCAAATGAGGTATGTTCCTAGTAATGAGGTACACTTGAGAGGTATGTTGATGTGTAATGTTTGTAAATAACTTTTACCACTGTAATATTTATTTCCATGCATTGAGATTGTATATACACTGTAGATTGTGCTTTTTCTTGCATGTATTATTAGTGTCAGGTGGAGCTTTTCTCCCAGAGCGCCTCTACTGAAAATGGGCTCCCCGGACTTTCCGGGTTAACAAATGCAATCAATAAATAATTTGCCCAAAAAAATAAATAAAATGTGTATGTATATATGTATATATATATATGTATATATATATATATATATATATATATATATACATACATACACACACGCACACACATATATATTTTATATTATACACACATACATGTACAGTTTTGACTCGTGATGCAATTTAAAAACACACAACAGCTGTACCTGCAGAGAAAGCCAAGTGTATCTACATACTTCTATTACGTGCAAGGTATTAGCCTGTATGGGATAATGTCTTTACATTCACATCATAACACCTATAGACATCTGCAGTATAATATCCCAAAAAGTCAGGACATGGATAGTCTATAAGCATTTTGAACATGCAGTCCAAGGCACCCGTTTCGGCTGTATACAACCACAAACGGTCACAATCATCCAACTCCAATTTAAAAAGGTACACGTACTCCGACTGTAAAGTGGTATTGCTGAGAGTGCCGTTCAAATAAGACTTAACCCTTGGGGCCATAATCTTGAACTGAGCTGGTGGCAACTCGTGCAGACGTAAAAGATAAAAACACCACCTACCGAAAAGAAACTGGAAGTTCCCCAATACCCTGGCCACATTTCCCCTAGTTATATAAATACAACCTCAGGTCTCTCCTCAAAAGATGCATCCAGCCTAGTAGCACTAACCCCATCAACAAAAGATAACATTAAAATAAAACGTATAGCTAGAAACCTACCATAAATATAAAAGTCCACAGAAAGAAGAGTCACTGCTACGGTCACACAGGCAAAATACACATATATATTTAATTCAGAGGGTCAGTCTCACCTGGATTCAATACAAAAGAACAGTTGAAACAAAAATGCGGTAGACTAACGTGTGTTTTTATTAGTTTACTTTGAGCGTTTTAGTTTTGTATTTTGGTTTTATGACATTACTGATAATTCAGGGTGTTACTAAACTCAGTCTTAAACACGCAATTAAAACACTTCCCCGTACATTACTCTTGGAAAAAGCAAAACAGAAACAAAAAAATAGTTTTAAAAACTAAAATAAGCGTTTTACGATGAATGTTGATTCATCTACATCCTCCTCAGAGGACTTACTGTACCAAAACCAGCCACACAGTAACACTTCCCTAGAATGCGATGGTCCCTGGTCTCATACAAGTTACATTACTAATAAAATGCAGCACTTTTTTGTCTTTGCTTCATATAAGAATATACCACAAATTAATATTTTCAAAAAAGTTTCTGTCCATTTCACAAATAAATACAAACACAGCACTCACTTCTTGCTTCCAAGCAAAAGCAACAATATACAAAGTGCAAGTAAAAAAATATATATATATAAAACGAATCTACCACTTCTAACTACAAATAATAATACCGTTTCTCCTACACACTATTTCTCAACCGGACCAAGTCTTAGGTATTACGCGAACCACAACTAATAGGTTCCCACCCCTACTCTTTCCTCATAGGCCATATAGTTTGTCAGCAAATTCCACAGTCCAATCGTTTCATGCATCACCAACAGACTTGCTGACCTGCCCACAAAATGTGAATAATGGCGCCAACAGGTATGGACTCATGAAGGGTTAGGTCAGAAGTTTATGAGTGGAGGACCTAATGAGACTCACAAAGGTTGGAATATACCGAACAAAACGGTACAGTTGAGTAGTTGCTAATGGAAAAAAATAAAGACGTTATTGCAAACGTTTACCTTTCGCCTGTGTTGAAGCTGAAAAGGATCTTGACTACCCTCTACCTGTTTAAATCAATAAATGGTAGCTCCCCAGACTCGTATAGTGTTTAGGAACGGCACCAATGAGGTTATGACTTGTGTGATTTGGCTACGTCGTATAGTTTAAGAAAAATTGCATTTTAGAAGAATACGGGGAAAAGCCGAAAGACACAACAACGCCTTGAGCGTAGTATTGACATCGTGTAGTTGTTTTGTGTTTTTGAAGTTAGATTGTAATATAAGTAGAGTCCTTTTTATAGCGGATAGCATGCTGAATAAATGTTTCTTTGTAAATAAGTATACTGTATATGTGTCTCTATTTTATATATATATATATATATATATATATATATATACACACACACACACACACACACAGTGGCGCGCCTAGCATATTAGACACTTGGAGGAGCACACTTTATTTTGACCCCACCCCGCACCCCCTATCGCACTATCACTGTCTCTCTCTTTAGCATATTTGACACCTGGAGCAGACTTTATTTTAACAGCACCCCCCCCCCCCCATATGTTTTGGTTTTATATTACAACAGTACCCCACCAGATGCGCAGTATTAAGGACCTTCCAAGCCCCACCCAACATCCTGCGCATGACGTTCATTGTTATTGTACGTCTCAGTAAATAACACCTTATTCATAGGGTTACCACCTGTCCTACTTTGTGAGGTACAGTCCCTCTTTGGGCAGTTGTGTCCTGCAAAACAAAAACTGTGAAAATGGCAAATGTCCTGAGATTTTAAGACAAAATTATTTCCAATTTTTTGTGTAATAGTTGCATAAAACAGCTATTTTGTATATGAACCACCTAAATGTTATATAAAACAGAATAAGCAACTGAAATGCTACAAAAATTTGCTTTTACTTAGGCAAAAAAGTGAAGTTCTGTCCTTTGTACTGGCTGTGGTTATGTTTCGGACTGTAAAATCTAACATTTGTACCAAAAATGTCCCACTTTGGGCATTTTAAAAGGTGGCAACCCTACTTATTCACCAAAATGAGTATTCATAACCTTGCAGTTGTTTCTGAATATTGGAAACTGCCGCTTAACCTACATTAACGGAAAGTATAGTAGACTATAATATGTTTATAAATATACACATACAGAATGTTTCCTCACACCAACAAGGTGTATGTACTGCATATATGTCATTTTTTTGAACATACACACAAACAAGCTAATAGAAAAGCTGTCGGTGTTAACAATGTAGTGAATGCACTACATTCCAAATAGTACACTCAAACATTCAATCATATGTATTTCTAGAACCGTAGCTGTGCGTCAGCTAAATACTGATTACACATATTATGCAACAAAAACTGAAATCCCTTATTAAAGCCTCCAAAACTAGTTATGAAAACAAAATTGCAACAGATGCTAAAGATAACCACAAGGCATTCTTTAGTTACGTCAAGAACCTGCATAACAATACACAGGGGTGCTCTGAACTACTGCACAACGGCACCACTTATACTGAACCAACAGATATTGCCAACATCTTGGTAGACCGGTTTAGTGCAAAAGGGCCCATCCCAAATCCCAATACCCAAGGAATGTCAAATCCCTAATATCACAGCTACTCAGGTAGAAGCCGCACTATCCAAAGCCAAAAATACAGCCTCCATGGGACCTGATAATATACCTGGCTACGTGCTACACAAATTAAAAGGGAACTGGCACCTCACCTTTGTGGCCTATTCATCCACAGCCTCACTTCAAGCTTTGTCCCCATCGAACGGCACACCGCTACAGTCATCCCTCTCCACAAAGGGGGGGGCGACTACTGACCCAGGAAACTACTTCCCCATCAGCCTGACAAGCCTGATCTGTAAAGCCATGGAACACGTCATTATGGACCTCATAAATAAGGATATAGGAAACCTTCAAACCCTGGATCCCTCACAGTTTGGGTTTGTGAAGGCCAGATCATGTCTGCTCAACCTGATAGACTTCTTTGAATCTGTCACCAGAGCAGTCGATGAAGGCAAGGCAGTCCATACAGCACACCTTGAAATGGCCAAGGCCTTCGACACTATCCCCCACTCAGGGATCATTGACATACCAACCTAAGCATTAACCTCTACATCATAAGATGGGTAGCCAACTGGCTCACGGACAGAACCCACACAGTGAAAGTAACGGACTCGAAATCCGACTACCAGGCAGTCATAAGTGGCGTCCTACAAGGATCGGTCCTGAGTCCTCTCCTGTTTGGTATATACTTCTCTGAAGTTCAGGCCAAAACCAAAGGACTCTGGTTGACCAAGTTCACAGACACCTACAAACTAGGAGCTATTATCGACTCTCAAGCTGACATCGACATCCTACAAAAAGGCTTCACTGACACCAATGACTGGTGCCGGAACCATGGTCTTAAGCTTAATGCCAAAAAGTGCGTCATCCCCTTTGGGAAAAACAAGATACCCATGAACTACCACATTGATGGTAGCCCTCTCAACTCCAAAGGTGTGATAAGAGATCTAGGGACACAAGTGGATAGCGACATCTCCTTCGACAACCACGTGGCCACTGTAGTTAGAAAGCCCTTCTATGTGGCACACCTCATTACAAAGGGTTTTTCATCCAGGAAGAAGGAGGTCATAATTCCTCTCTACTCATCCCTCATTAGACCCATTATACAGTACAATGCCCCATTTGACATGTACCTCACTAGACACCTGCAACAATTGGAGAGGTCACAGAAATTCCTCACAAAGAGGATCCTATGACTCAAACACTTGCCCTACACAGACAAACAAACAAACAAACTACAGCTATACTCTATCTCATACTGCCTACTTAGAGGCAATCTCTACTTGGCATACAAAGTCATGTCGGACCCAGTGTTACTAGACATGCTTCATCTGAAAAAGACTCAATCCCTCCGCACCACATGGTCCAAGGACCTCAACCTCATCACCACAATAAACAGAACTTCCTGGAGGGACAGGTTCCTAACCCATAGACTACCCATACTCTGGAATAAACTCCCCATTCATGTCAAGCAGAGCACCTCACAAGAAAAAATCTTGATGAGTGGATGGGTAACAGGAAATTCACCCCAGGGATCATTTCAACAGCTTTGCTTGATAGGGGTACAAGGAACTAACGTCCGGCAACAGGACATCTGGGTATGTTCTTGGGCTAGGCTTGTGTTGGCTCCAGGACCATTAGCCTAATACTCACCTATGAACGTATTACACATACAAAATATATTGCAATTAGTTAATTCTCGCATGCTTCTCACTAGGACTTGAATGCAATGCATTAGTGGCGAACATAAGCAACTGAAGTTCTTGGTGGAAAACTGCACTTTTGAGCCTTCTTCTGTAACGTACCACGCACACTACTTCACATCAGAGAGAGCCATAGATCTCAACCTCTTACGAGGCCAGTGTGGAACACAGACCCTAACAACATGTGACAAATGGTCAAAATGTGGAACACCCTATTTTCGCACTGAGCAAAACATGCCATTGCCATGGAGCATGGTAGAACATCTGTAAAATTCAATAAGACACACTTCTCAGATCTAAAACCTTTATTTTATACTCTGCAATACCATAACCACAACATAAGTTAATGAAACAGCACTTTACAAAAATAAAAATCACATTTACTACACTTTCTAAACAGACATATTACAAGTCACACAAATGATTTTAGTTAGACCAAGTTAAACAGCATCCTGTCATATGTCAGATGTAGACTTGCTGTATGCTGCTGTGGCTCTCTTGGCAACCTCTAAAACATGTTTTGGCAGCTTAAGATCACAGCAGTCTAGTTCTTCATTCATTTTAACTGCCAACAAAGAGTTCAATGTTTTTACACTCTGGCGCAGTTCAGCCTTTACTTTCCATACCTTGCTAAATGCACTTTCAGCTTGTGCATTTGAGTGTGGCAAGCAAAGTAGACTCATCATCAGCTGCTTAAAGAGTGGCAGTTTCCCTTCAGTGCAAAGATCCCTCAGAAGGTGTGCCCAGTACTTTGACACACGAGTGGGGCCCATCTACTGGATCTGTCAGATTCCCCTTGTCCTTGATCTGATATTGGGTAAACTCATCAATTAATTGTTCAGCCTCAACATCATTTTCACACACACACAGACAGAAACCAACATCCCTGACAAGTCCAGAAGAAATGTCCAATTTTTTAGCCTAATTAATAACTCATGCAGCATCTTTCAGTAAGTGATCCTGCATGGGAAACTTTTTCAGCATTTTCTGCAGCAATGCAGCATAAAATGCTGTAACTGTTTTATAAAAGTTGAATTCAATGACTGTGCTGGCAATATCCTCCTCATGGCTGTTCATGTAGTGCTTGACTTCATAGCCAATATACAGTTCACTGTTTGGTAGAACACAGCTACTGTCAGTCAACACTGACACATCACAGTGTTTGATTAGTCTAACACCAGCTGCGGGTCTGTGGAGTCTGCCAGCATACTGCTGCAGGAATTTATGCACAGTGGCATGCAGTGTCAGTAGCAGTAGCACTTCATGATTCTGCAGGTTTTTAGAAATTAAGTCAGTCTTAGCAGACCTTGGCTCTGCAGACAGAAAATAAGAATTTAGAGCTAGCCACGTGTCCAGGGTTCTGTTAATTACGTCACTAAGACTGAGCCATCTAGTAGGTGCATGTCTAATGATCTTGAGGGGGTCAGTATCTGTGAACAAAGCAAATTCTTGCAGTTTTTGTTGTCTTTGTGCACTGGAATTGAAATGGCAGTACACATCTGATAGAAGTTCTTCAACTGGTGAATATAGTGCTTTTACAGAAGCCTTACTGCAGAGATCTGCCAAGTGGCAGAGACACTCCATGTTTATAATTGTAGGCTTCACCTCCTTTAAACAAGGCAGCACAGAATTGTGTTTTCCAATCACTGAGGCAGCATTGTCTGAAGAAAAACCCACAATGTTGGAAACTGGAATGTTAAGTTTTGTCAGAGTGGACATTAAAGCATCAAACATTGCTTGCCCAGTTCCTGACACACATTCTGGCATATGAAGGAACCTTATCACATTTTTGCTTGCCTTTTCATCAAGGTAACCAACAAGGATCACTAACAGTTTGTTATCTCCAATGTCTGTGCTTTGGTTCATATACACATAGAATGGTGATTTCTGGCAGGCTGCTGCAGCATCATTCTGGTAATGAGCCCCCAGAACATCCCATGCAATGCATGCTGCCTTTATTGCTCCACATGTAATTTTCCAAAGAACATCTTGATCCTCTCCACACTTCTTCATAAATTTCAGGATGTGTTCTCCTGCTACAAATGATAAGTTGTGTTTAGCAAGGAGAGACCCAAAACCAACCTCTTGTCTCCACTACCTTTGTACTTGCTAAACTATGAGGTCCAAAGAAATCCACAATAGATCTTCCAGCTGCATGCTTGCAATTCTGCCTGTGATTCTCACTGTTGGCATGTAATTGCAGATCATGTCGGCCCCCATGATGGATTGTGAAATCAGTGTTACAAGTCTTGCAGAAGGCATATTTCAATCCGTGCTTACTCATAGAAAGCCAGTCAAAGGCACTTGCCCAGCTTGGCTGAAAAATTGTGTATCTTCTCTTCTTTGGGGTGTGATCTGTATATACATCCCTGTCTTTATTGTAATCTGGGCAGTCTGTACCTAGCAGGTTTGTAAAGCAATGGTGTTAAACAATGACAAACAAATGGGGCTATGTGCAGAAAGGAAAATTAGAAACTCTCCTCAAAAGCAAAGATATGAGACAATAGGGCCATAACCTACCCATATCACTGGAAGTTTCCAGACTTTGCACCGTCTTCTCTTGCTCATCTCTGCTCTTTTTATTTACTATAAAGGCCTGCATGATCAGATTATTCATTCCTTGCTTCGACGATGACTCTTTCAATCCTCTGGTGCTCACTTGCCCACCTAACCAGTGTTGCAGAAGGGAAGAGTGACTTTCATGACATTCAGTACTCTCAAAGCACCCTTGATTATATCTCAAAATTCCAAAGGTGCTTAAAAAAGGTACTTAAAACCAGGGCCCTCTGTACTTTTACAAGAATGTGTCATTTAAGGCATCATGCCTTGGGACAGTTAAGACCAAAGAATGCAAGATCTCACGTCTTTAACCATGAAAAATAAACACACCAAGCAGAAGTCTGCATGCATACATACATATCCCAACACTTGTAAATCCTAATACCCTACCTTAAAATCCAGATAGCACACTAATGGCAAAAAAACCTGTTCCAAAGTATACAAAGGTTGTAGTGATACTGGCATGAATGTGCTTAGTTTCCAGTTGTGGAAACACTACTGGAAAAATGCCACTGAGTAAAGATAAACCAGAGCAGAATGAGGGACAAAACCAGACCTGACACAATATTGCTATAAACCTGAGGCATTGACAAGACAATGAGAATGAAAAAGTTTTCTGAAGTTTACAGCTTTGTAGTTAAGTGAAATGCATGACATTTTAGACACCAGCACAGCTATACCTAGAAATAATTAGGTGAAAGCAGAGACAAATTACTGAAAACTGAAACAAGAATAGAGAAGGTGTACTAATAAACGCTTTGAAACAAGGGTATAATTCTAATTCCTGTTTAGTGCCCAACTCAACAAATCCCAAAATAATCAGGAATAGACACTGAAATATTTCAAGTATGGGCATTAATGCCTGCCAATATTCTACTGAACAGCCTAGCTCAAATTCCCAGTTCCTACCTTGTTATACCACCTCTTTCAGAAAAAGAAGAAAACTTTATAATGGACAAATTACTGTCAACACATCATGATTAAGTTAACTGAAATCATTGCAGTACTTAAAATTAGAAAAATTGCCATTTTCCAACATGTTGTCAACCAGAAGTGCAATACGGTCGCATATGTGTTTTCCTTGAGCAGTTCAGCATCTTGCCATTATGAAAATACAGTAAAGTTACACTCTAAAGTTCTACCCGAAAATAAAACTGGATACTTTAAAGGATCTCATTACTATAAAAAACTCACTTTTGACATCCATTCTGACATACCTCTCATCCTCGTAGTGCAAGAAATCTGGACAAAGCCCAATGTAATAGGGGGACAAGCAGCACAAAAATAGAGACACTTTAAATATTGCTCTTATAAACTTAGAAATATTGCTCTTATAAATTTAGAAAGTTGCTAGAATAACAGAACCTGTCTTGGCATACAGCTTCTCAAAGAAATGGCAATTACTTTGAGAGAAGTACTAGGGGGACAAGCAGCACAAACATAGAGACACTTTAAATATTGTTCTTATAAACTTAGAAAGTTGCTAGAATAACAGGACCTGCCTTGGCATACAGTTTCTCAAAGAAATGACAATGACTTTCAGAGACATACTACGGGGACAAGCAGTACAAAAATATAGGCACTTTAAATATTGCTCTTATAAACTTAGAAAGTTGCTACAATAACAGGGTCTGTGCTAGCATACCAGTTCTCAAGGATAGGGAAATACTTGCAGAGATAACCATTGCAGCTAAAACACTCTGCCTCTGCCTATGTAAACAGCACCAGCAGCTTAATACAATCCAAAGACTCCACAGCAGCAGCACAAATAATCCACGGCACAAACTATGACGATCCCGGTTGTCCAGTAGGCAGCAAAATAAAACCTCAGCCTTCTGACCAATCTTGATCCACCAAAGCAGCAAGGTCTCTGAAGTCCCTTCAGCTCACTGACTCATCCTGGCAGGCTGGCTTCCAAGTCCCGATGTCTTCAAACTGCAGCCACTCCTTCCTTCTTCCCGGACTTCTTCCTTCCAAGTGTAGCTCCCACCTTATTTCATTGTAAAGTAATAGACTGTAGTTTTCCATTTCACCACAAGGTGGAGCTCCTTTTCAGGAATATAAAAGACAATTTCGAAAGTGAAAGAGGAGACTGGAACAATAGCTGAAGGAGGGAAGACTGAAACACGTAGCTGAAGGGAAAAAGGGCCTTGCAGCATGACTGGATTTTCTTTTCCAGTGCTTTGGGACAGGAAAGTGAAGTAGCAGATTGTGTCTGTCTCTTGCTGAAATCCTGGATGATGGTATTTTGTGAAATCAGGAGAGAAGTCTGAAACCAATAGTTCCATGCCTGCTATGATTCAGCAAGAAAAGGAGTTCCCTTGTGCCTAGTACAGAGAAGCCGTGGATGATTACCAGAGTTCTAGTAGGTGATTTTTTTACTTTGCTCATCAGAGGAACCATGGTGCCTGGTCACTAGGATATTCTCGACGGAGTTGTGAGAGGCTCTGGCCATCATTTTATATTTTTATAAGATTGTGGTCCTCCCCCCACAAATGCTTTGTGGATTGCAAATAACTGGGATACAAATGAGTTCCAAATTGGGCCACATTGTGCCAGCAACAAGACTGTAAGTAGTCACTGGCCAGTGAACAGGGTATAATAGAGTGTTTCATAGTTGGTCTGTTTAGAATTGAGCAAGGGGGTAGAGGGTGTTAGTACTGTTAAATGACATTGCATTCTCTCATATTTTTATTGTGGCACTATAAATCTTTATTGTTCAATGATAATGCATTTTGCTGTGTAAATACTGCTGCCTTAAAGAATCTTTACTGCTCAATGACATTGCATTTTCTCATATTTGTATTGTTGCATTATAAATCTTCATTGTTCAATGACATTGCATTTTGCTCGTGTTAGTACGGGTCTATATTATATTCTCAAAAGCCCACAATATCGAAGCTGATATTGTCGACACGAGAATAGCGAAAGCACACATCGAACATGTAAATGGAAATCTCCATAAGGGGAGATTTCCATTTACTGCAATGTAGTGTGGTCTCAGAGTTGGTATATTTAAGTAGCGGGGGGTGTGGGGGGGTGCAGGGGGGCTTGCCCCCTGCTTAAACCCATTACGGTACTTTTTTCTTTCTTTTTTTGTTGTTTTTATAAGTTCGATGTTTGAAGACATCGACCATATGGTGTTCGATGTTTTCAACCGCTGCTGCCGTCAAGAATTTTGCTGCTCAATGACACTGCATTTTCTCATATCTGTATTGTTGTATTATAACTCTTTTATTGCTTAAGGACATTGCATTTCTTTCCCATGTTTGTTTTTCTGCATTATAAAGCTTTAGTGCTCATTGATATTGCCTTCTTTTGTGCATGTTTGAATGTCAAGATCTTTTTCTGTTGGGTTCTGGGGAAAAGGATGAATGTATGTTATCACTGCATGCATTATCTCACCTTGCCTTATTTCTAACTGGTACACTGTTGAAATAATTTGTTTATGGTTGTGCTATTGCCTTTTTAAACTAGATGTGTCACCTAGAATAAAATCTGTCACTCTTGCCACCTTGGTGTGTTGGGCCTAAAAGGGGTATCACCAAAGTCAGGTAGAAAGGAACCCATATCTCTTCAGCTACACCTACAGGTGCGCTACACATGTTTTTGTGACAAAAAGTAAAATCCCTGATTCATGGAAGCCTTTTTCAAGCCATTATTTTGGTGTGAAAAGGCTTCCCGGAATGTGATTGGCCTGTATTGGGGAGTTCTCATTGGCTCCCATCCTCCTGAGAAACTTTACTTGATTGGCTCATAGACCACATTCATGATTGGCTGTAAATGCGGTCTACGAGCCAATCAAAAACTGTGGAGCACAGCCAACGCTGTGTAATGTGGAAGGGCAGCAGAGCTATGCATTTGTTCGTATACCGTGATGCTGATTGGCAGTGATTGCGGTACACAAACCAATCAGAATCCGTATATCGGAGCCACAGCTACTCAGTGTGGAACAGCGGAAAAGTGGCTTAGCTTATTGTTAAATGAGGTGCGTTCCACATAATCCGGAGCACTTGGATACATAGGAGGGAGCACTTGGATACATAGGAGAGAGTTACTAAAAAATGGGGGGTGCAGGGGGGGGCTTCCCCCCTGCAAAAGCAATTACTATACTAAAGAAACATGGGGGGGTTCAGGGGGGGCTTGCCCCCCGCAAAGGCAATTACTGTGCAAACTTATAGTAAAGAAACCTGGGGGATGCAAAAGCAATTCTATACAACACTACAACAAAGAGACTGTTTTTTGTAAAATAACTTTTGCTTTACTTGTATTTATAAGTATTGAACAGTTGCATTATTATGCCTGCTTGTGAGAAATACAAACACAATTCAGTTTATTTTTGTCTATGAAACTATGTAATGTCTTGTAAAATCTTGCAGTTGTACTGGAACATGAATATTCATGATGTCACTCAAAAATCTGTATGGCTTGTCAGTCAGCCATGATTACCATTCCACGTCACACAGGCTTACCCTGTTAATCAGTTTGGGCATGCCAATTTCTGCGCAGAAATGCCTGTGGGGTGCTGATTTTTTTTAAACACCTCTTCCTGTAAACCTCTCAACTGTACAGATTTTCACAGAATGTCCTGATTTTTGCCTCATATTTTTGGTCTGTTTTTCTTACAATTGAGGTTTTCTGGCAAATCATTAAAGACTGAAGTTTGAAAATAATGACAGACATTTGAGTTTCAGACTTCATGCCCTTCAGAAAATTCATGGTAATGAAAAATCTCTTAAGCTATCAACTTTCTAAGTTTGTAAGAGCAATATTTAAAATTTGTCCCTTTGTCCCACTTTTATATATGGCTTTGTCCAGATTTTTTGTTCTAAGAGGGTGAGAAGTATGTCCTGTATGACAATTATTTTTAGTAATAATCATGAAATGAAACAAAATGGCCAGCTATGAGCAGTGATCGAATCCCAAAAAGACTAAGCCATCTTACTGGAAGACTTTTCCCAAACAAATAACTAATGCCAGAATCATGGACTAAAGCTAAATATCAAAAATGCTTTACCGTCTCATTTAGAAAGGAGACTACAACACACTCCAAACAGATGACCCAGTAGTTCAGGATTTGGTAACTTATGTGGACTGTTGACCCACATTCTATTAGAAACAGATAACATGAAGCAAACTTAGGAACATTCTGCAGAAGCAGGAACAGTTTCAACTTGTTTTTTTCAAATACAGCACCCAGAGACTGAGAGAAAGTAAGGACTGCAGTATATTTCATGCAAATGCACACTAGTCATATTAAGGCAGACTATTAGCTAAGTATACTTGCAGACCAAACATATCGGGCAACAAAAAGAACATTCTGTAAAACCGGGGACAGTTTCAAATGTGTTTCATACAACATTCAAATTTATATCACACAAATGCAGACTAGCCATTCATGCCTGACTTTAAACTGAGCACCAGTTATTTCATCAACAACACAGCTAGCCTCCCCCTCCCAAGAGAACAAAGTCATGAATATTCCAATTTATTTTGCACAAATGCACACAAGCTAGAACTCAATACCAGATTTAAGCTGAACAAATGAAGAGGATAAATTCCCATAGCACAGCTAGCCACCCCGACTCAAAAAAATTCAGTTTCACACAAATGCACACTAGCCAGCCTTTAAACTAATATGAAAAGGACAAAGTTACTGCCACCCCCCCCAAAAAAAAAGCATAAATATTCAGATTTATTCACACTAATGCACCTTTAGGGTAGAATTTAAACCAACCAAGTGAAAAGAACAAGTTATGTTTGTCCACAGCTGGCCACCCTCCCACTCAAAAAGGATAAAAATATTCCAGCTTAGTAACACATTCATTTGCCAGACTTAATGGCAGAATTTAAGCTGGTCAAGTGAATGGGCAAGTTACTTTAATCCACAGCCCCAATGGCTACCTCCCACCTCATCAAAACAAAACAAAAGAGGGCAGAAGAGTACAATGAAAAAAAAAAAACAAATGCCCAGTTTCAAAATATTTAAACAAATGTGCATGCACGCACACACATACACACACACTAGCCAAACTTTAAAATATTAAAACAAATGCAAACACACACACACTAGCATAGCCAACACCCCTCCCCCTCCAAAAATTAGACAGAAAATCTGGTTATATTCACATTAAAAAATTCTTGCCTTCAGTCTGGTAGTCTACAGTGTCCTGGTTGATTCATTTGCTGTGATTAATCCAGTTGGCTGGGTTCAGTTAAAAAAAAAAAAAGATCCAATCTACCCCGTTGCACTGCTGAACAATTAGAAGGCTGCTGTTAATTTTAAAAATAACTGTGGGTCTCTCTGGTCTTGCCTCTAGTTCCTTCTGAGTTTCCGCCAGTCCTGTACACTTTTCTACACACACAAGAGGAAGAAACCTAAGACTTGATATGGGGAGGAAATTTTCAAGATTTTTGAGGCAAAGATGTATTTCTGAAGATTTGGGTAACTAAGGGATCTTTCAGTAAAGTTGAAAAAAAATGTTCCATGGCATAGAAGAGAGGAGACCTGATTGTGACCCAGGTGGCCTGTGTTTGAATAGCAACCTTGCCAAGTGAGGAGGCAGATTTAGTAATGGGGGAGAAAAGATTAAGCCCTCTTGCATCCATCAGGGAGAGAGACTCCGAGAAGATGCCTGGATACACTCTTGATAGCAGAATCACAGGCAGAGATTGATGGTCACTCCAAGATGCTATATATAAGGAAGTGGGGTTGCTCAATCAAGTGCTCACAGAGGTGGCATTTACGTCACTATGTCCATTGCATGCCAACTGCTTCAATGCTATAGGCATATGCTGGGGGCTAGAAAGGGCACAAAAAAAAAAAATACATCAGCAGATATGATGTTCCCACTATCAGTTAGCCTGATCTTCATCTCAGCAATGAATGAGCTGCAAAGCTCCCATCAAGATCATTACAACACCTGGAGAAGGGGCTGGCTGATGGTCAGTAGAGGATGGTGCAAAATAAATAAATATATAAATAAAAGTAAAGTTGGAAAAACTTCAGTCCTCAAAGAGGACTCTCGTATCTACTAATTAACAAGCATCATGCTCATATTTTCATTTATTTAATGAGTGGTCCCAAAAAAACCAATTTAAATTCTTTTTTAATTTAATTTTTTTTTTTCGTTAACTAGATAAGTGATCTGATCCTCAGGCCCATTTGAGCCATAAGCCAACTCACAAGGGAAAGGGTAAAAGAACACACATGTGTGTATATATATATATATATATATATATATATATATATATATATATATATATATATATATACAGATCTATGTTGCTACATTGAAAGTACGTTAAATCAAAATGTACTACAGTAAACTCACTTTTGCGAAAGTGCATTTTAGTGAAAATGCACTTTTGTGAAAAAAAATTTAAAAAAAAACAAAATGACAAAAAAACCTACAAAAATAAAACACTACCCGCGTTTATTCAGGGGGGCAAGACCCTTGCACCCCCTACTTTAATATTGTCACTCCGAGATCGCACTACAGTGGGGAAAAGGAAATATTCCCTTATCCCCCTGTGCCACAATCTAAGCAACAGTTTGGTTAGTTGTACAATCAACAGTACATGTTGCTGTACAACTAAATCTACACGCAAACTGCACCTTGTCTTTCTTTTTTTCTTGCGAAAGTGCATTTTCGCTAAAATGCACTTTTGCTTAAGTGAGTTCGCTGTAGTATGTTTCAATTTAAAGTGCTTTCAATGTACAGACTAGGACCCATATATACACGTGTGTGTATGTATATATATATATATATATATATATATATATATATATATATATATATATATATATATATATATACACACACACATATTATGCATATATATATATATATATATATATATATATATATATATACACACACACATATTATGCATATATATATATATATATATATATACACACACACACATATTATGTATATATATATATATATATAGACAGTCTGTGTAGCCAATAAAACAGAATTTTTTTGGGAGGTAGGGGAAAATTGGAGAATGCAGAAAAAACCCATGTGGATGCAAAAAAAACTTGCTAAGCTCTACATAGGTAGTGCCTGGAAGTCAAGATTGAACCTGGAACCCAGGAACTGCAAGACAGAGATCTTACCACTAAGGCATTATGTGGACATGCAGAGGACAAAAGCTACGTCCTTGCAGACAATGACTTAGCATGGATGGGCAGGGTTCAGACTACATGTAAGGCATAAACTTTAAATCACAATCATTAACTCACCATACTCAGGAACACTAAACACTGACAAGAAACAAAAGGAACTAACCTTAGCCCGAACTACAGAAATTTCTTGGAGTACAGATGAGGAAGAGCTGATCTTACAGAAGCATTATTGTCAGTGGAAACTGAATAGCCATCTAAACTGATAACATGATAGTGAGCTAGGATGGGCTGGAGAGACTGCCAATTACCTCAAAAAGCATGCAAAATAAGCTAGCTGCTGCTGCAATATCTCTGCACAAGTAAGCTGCCTTCTTATGAGATATCTTTATGGTGATATACATAATGCTTGTCCAAAACAAATCTGTTATCCATATGTATACATTTGTGGCCTAAAATTACTTAGTTGCTCCTTTATCATTTACCGAGACTGTCAGACACCCTGGAAAATGGTCTGCTTGAGGATTTTCTTCTTCTTTAAACACCTGCCATCGCCTAGTATTGCTTGCTTGTGTATCCTCCTAAACATTTGTTTGGCTCCCACACTAAAGTGCTTCTACTAAGCAGTGTTGCATGTTAGCTTTCCTGTTCTTACAGATCACCATTCTGAGACCTGAACACCATGCTGGAATAGATAACACTGGATACCTTTTAGTCAGCTGGTAAAACAGGCCTAAAGTTTTTGTTTTGGAATATGCTTTTCTTAAGGGCTGTCTCATGTAGCAGTACAATCTATGAACTGCATACCTCCTACAAAGACAGAATATGAATGAGAACTGATACAATATCATGTCTTGTCTGACTTATGACGATGCTTTGAATTAAACTGTTTAACTTGCAATTATTGAGGAAAAGAAGGAATGCACATAGAACATTCTAGACATGCACTTAAAATTAAGGTATTGGCTAAATAAAGCAAAAATAAATAAATAGGGCAATTATTTCTTTCTTTATTAAATGAAAACAAGGACTGATTTTTACCTAGGTAAATCTTAAGTGTCTCATTCATTAAATTCCCTTTTGTTATGATAAATGTAACAAAACTCTGGAAAGATGTCAATGACTAAAGCTTGCTGTTACTATGTATATTTATTTCCTAAAGGTTTATACAGATGGCATCATGTATTGCATAGCTATACTGAATGTTTTGAATGGGTACCCAGTCCAGAGGTGGCATAGACAACGGCAGGGTTGTTCTGCAGTGACCCTGAGGCTTTCCATTACACTGACTACTTACCTGATGTTGGCTTAGGATTCTACTCATAAGGATTACTGCCCAAACGACTCTCACAAGGTTAGCTAGTATTGCTGTGTGAAATAATCATGCTAAGATTAATTCTACAATGGGACATCATTTAAGCTGTAAGGCTCCTACCCACCATAACACTGTAGGATTCACTTTGCATCTGGAAAGTTGGCCTTACTTGGAGCATTCTGCAGCTCTGCAAGGTTTTTTTCTGTGCATGTTTATATGGAGTATGTCAGTTACGCCATTATTTGGATATTATACATTTCACTATTTGCTCGGAGCGTCTTGTCCAAAACTTCAGCAAGTGGCTTCCTGCCCAGCTTGTATGGAGTACTTATGGCAGGTTGCTAATGAGGAATGCTTGGAGTCCCCTGTGCTCCACAGCACAGTAAGCCCATGGGGATTACTACCCAAATAATTTCTTCCTGATTCATTTTATTTTTTACTCATTTTTCATTATTTTTATTTGTTAAATGGATTAGAACATTGATGCATACACATTTTTTTCAGGTTCAGCCCACTACAATGTTATGATGTGCTGTTGTGGTGATTGTCTTACAAAAATGTCTGTAGTTATTTATTTATGCTTACCGTGTAATAAGGCCATCACAAAAAAAAAACAGACTAGATGATCCAGAATGCCTATAAATAAATAGGCAAATAGATCATCAATTTGAGGCTTTACAATGGAGATAACACTGTGGAAATGGAAACCTTTTAATTTAATTTTCATGGGAAGAATTGGGATTTAAGAGTATAACTTATGTTCTAAGATATACAGTCATTCAATTGAAATTGTGGTAAACACACGTATTCCTTGTGACTTAACCATGGTTAGTGGATTCATTTACATGTTTGCACTGAAAGTCTTCCTAGAAGTCTGGGGTACCACAAGCTTCATTCCTTTACAGGGAATCTTCAGCCTTCTGCACATATTGCATCCTGTGTAGCATGTTGGTGTGAAGCACATTATATCCAGGGTAAAAAACACTGATCATTTGACTTCATGCTCATTTAGCATTAGACATCTGTATGACATATCTGTCTGTTTAGACAACTAAAGACTTTGCAATGCAAGGTTCAGTCACTGTTTTCTCTTTTTTTACACTGCAAGACTACAGCACACTGGTATACAATTTAGACTTTTTTATGTAGCCATTTTTGATTTCAGAATTCATTGTCATGCAAGTTGTATCTCTGTGATACAGTATATTTGGATTATCTTTTGTGCAAAACAGTATCATAATTAAATTTTTGTTTCTGCCTAAAAGGTGACTTGCCAATTCTCACACGCACTGTAAAGAAAACAGTAAAACTATGCTGCTGAAAGTTGCATTGTAAGCACAGGGACATACAAACAATACTAGGCAAGGGATATAATGCCTAGCTATATACACGGTTTAGAAGTTACACTTAAAAAGTTCTCAGATTTTTTAAAGCAGCTCTCAAACAGCAGGGCTGTATATGATAATCCAGTTATAAATCGATCAACACAGCTCTCAATGTCATTATTCAAGAATCAGGGACAAAGCCAAAAATAATGGGGTGGGGGATAAATGACCCACATCAGAGCATTCTTTCTTACTCAATGTCACTTAAAACTTTTATAGGGCAGCATTAATGTAAATTGTACGAGAACTAAGATGTATGGTCTGGTATTACTAACTGAAAGAAATCCTCAGTCATTTACCAGAAAAATGAAAAATTTTACAAGGACGAAGTTAAAAGCATTAGGCAAAAGCAGGGACAGATAAGAGATGCAAGTGGAAATATGTTAATATTATGTGGACCCATATATGTTAACATTTTTTATACTCTCTTGCAAGGCAAAGTTGAGCCACACGATGGAGTCACACACAAGGAGAACTATGTCTAACTTTTTATGAGGCTATGCAGCGTGAAAATGAGATCAATGTCACTGTGTTCTGCACTTTGAGGAAGTGCAGGGAAGGGCAGGCCATTGGAGTTTTACCAAAGCGCCTCAATTAATGTTAATGTTGTGCAGAAACGGACAGGCAAATAGAATGTCAGAAATGTTCAAGTACTTCAAGGGACTCAAAGTGCAACACTAGCATTACTAAGTGGCTTAACACGAGAAGGCAGAATATGACGAAAGAGTGAGGCGAGGAAGTGCTTTTGTGCCTGTCTACCAGAGAAGGTGTGTATGTATGTGTGTGTGTATATATATATATATATATATATATATATATATATATACATATATATACATATATATATATGTTGTTTTATTTATTCTTTACAAACCAAGAAGGAGAGAGAGGCAAAAAGACAGATATGGATGCGTAGAGCAGCTACCACATTATTTATTCAACTGAAATCTATGAGGGAATCCAAGAATGTCAGGAATAGATGCTTTACAATCATATCAAGTGGTAAGAAGGTACCATTATCTAGATCCCAGAACTTATACAAAACTCATGGAAAAATGTACACAAAGTATTATTGCTGCTGTCAAAGTCTGACTTCTTTTTCTGTGCTAAGAGTTCATGCAGATGTTTTGGTACACCTACACACACATACTATGTATTTTCTTAGGACCAGTCAAAGATAGCACTCCTCCTTCACCAATATTCAAGGGAACTGTGTTCCTTGTCTTAAGAAACAAAGTATGTCACAGATATAAACTGACTACAGAAGGGAATTGCAAAAGTGTCAGTGCAGTGTTAGCAGGAGGCATGGTCAAATTCCTTTGATGACTATCCAGTTAAGCCTGGACAAAAGATAGCAGTCAGAGTTTATGTACACAAACATCTAATTTCTTCACCTTGAATTCCTTCCTCAGTGTGAGCTTGTAACAGTAAATGGAAGATTCATTTGCATATCATGGGATTTGCTAAACAGACCAGTCCTTCAAAAGGCAACTATACTTCATCCCAGACTACATTTTCTCTCCATACAGAGGTTAATACTCTGCATGTATAAATAAAACATTAGTCATCTGTTTTTCTTTAGTGTAGCATTTCTGTGTTATTTAGCTTCCACATTGCACACCATGCCTGGTTAGCACAAAATCATACAGTACTTTCTTTAGGACTGGGTTCGCCTGGCACATTTAAAGAACTTTACTGCAGAAAAAGGCCCATACTGCAAGGAGTTTTTAGCATTTATTTTTCTCCCTACCTCTAGAGTTTTAAATATATTAATTCTCTGGGGATTTGCAGCTCTTTTACTGCATAATGCGAGTCACAGCTGCCTTCTGTCACACTGGGGGAATAAACCTAGTAAGTCTTTGGGGATTCACTCTGTTACAGTATACTATCAGTCACAGCTGACAGAGTAACTGAATCTGAACAGTCAAGAAACTTTACTGGCTGAAAAGCAGAGAGAAAGGGTGGGAGCAAGAGAGAGGAGCCCCTGTCATTAATTCTTAGTGTTACAAAAATAATCTAATTTAACACTGTTTTGTAAGTGAGGAAGAAAAAACTCATTAAAGTATGTTTAAAAGATGGCAAGCATACAGACTGTAAATTGTCCGGAAATCCTAAAACTGAACAGAAGTTCTGAGCATATCTCTCAACTATCCAGATTTTCTCCTCATATTTTTTGTCTGTTCCTCATAAAATTTGTGGTTTTCTAACAAATCACTGGGATGATTTAAGGAATGAAGTCACCATATAATGACATACATTTAAGGTTGAGACTTCGTATCATACAGAAAATGCATGTTAACACAAACCCTGTTACTTTAGCAACTTTCTAAATTTATAAGAGCAATATTTAAAATCTGTCCCTAATTTAGGCCTTTATCCCCCCATTTTTTCAGGCTTTGTTCAGATTTCTTGCACTAATAGGTTGAGAGATATGGTTCTGAGTATTGCCATTTTGTGAGTGAGTGAGTGGACAGAATGCTCTTAAGGAGAATGAAAGGTTAAAAAAATATCTTATGCTGGCACGTGTGTGGTGTGGGAAAGAGAGAGCGTATTAAAAAAAATCAAAACCACATTAGTGTAACCAACCCTTCAAGACATACCTCTCAACTTGCAGACATTAAAAGTAGGTACAAAGACCTTTGAAACATAGGTACATCTAACCAAAAATCGTAACACCTAATTAGCATAATATCTGAATATGAAAAAGTACATAAATCTTCTTGCTTCCAGTATGAATGAACACATTTAAAGGCATAATGTAGCAAAAATGATGTAAAAAAAGGAGTGCACATTATCAAAGAGAGAGCATAAAATCTGTAGACTTCAATGAACTGTATTTCAAAATTCTACCTGTCAAGGTAATTTATTTTTGCTTCTGAAAAGGGGAGGTGTAATATGTGTGTCTTTTTACTTTAAATTATTTGTGCCACTAGTATGCTAGTCGTGCAGTATGGTTTTGTGTTTTCAAAAAATCATGTGAGATGAGAGAGATTCAGAAAACTGTGTGAAGGGGAAAATCAAGCCTGAAAATAGGGAGACACCTCTCAAACGTATATATCATATGTAGTGGTAAATCAGGCCTGAAAATAGGAATAGTCCTGCAAAATAGGGACAGTTGAGAGGTCTGCTTCAAGTCATTATGAGGGTAACAAAATTCAAACAAACAAATAAAAAAAATATGATTAAAACATGTTTTTCATTTTCTGGTCTTAGTATTTCTTTAATATCAAATTGAAAAAAAAATCATGTCTATATATGACCATTACTACTGATCCATGAACCCTATTTTCTAAGTATCAATTTTTCTTTTACTATATAACTCTTCCACATTCTGACACTTAGCAATGACAGTACTACCACTTTGTGGTGGCATTTTTATTGCCACGTCTGTGGTCCTACATCATACTCTTGGTGCCACCCCAACATTCTTTACTCCGACATCCTTAGTTTTCTCTGGGTCTATGTATTCTGCATCATCTTCTACATATTACCTATTTCAGCACTAAACTAGCTTAGATACTTGCTTTGTACATCAACATTTTTATTTTGCAGTACTTAAATCCAAAGCATCCACTGCTAATGTAAAAAATAAGTACCTTGTGATATTTCTTTGCACTTTGCTGACTGTGTTTTTTCATTTTGATGCCACATTTTGCTAATTTTTACTGTGTTTTTCTGCACTTTAAAAAAGCTGTTATGTTGCTTTAAGTAGCTAGTACATAGCACAAACTTAACTGAGATCTGCTGAATCTAGTCTGTATTGTTATACTTGAGCACTATTCCAGCCACCTTACATTAGGAGGGCCCTGCCTGCACCCTTGTGGCAGAAGTTTGTAGTCTGAGCCTCATCTGAGTTGCAGATTACTGGAGAAAGGCTCACTGTGTGCTTTCCCAATGGTAGTTTAGCTTAAAATGTTTAATTTCACCTGTATTTAAGCCTCGCATTTGAGTGTAGCTGCCTACCGCTCAGCAGGGTTCAGTGGTGTCCTGTATAGACGCAAACGCCTTGAAAGACAATTTTCTCCTAAACATCTGTTAGTGAACCTTCCCAAGCTTCTGTGCTGCATTGCAGGAAACTCAGTAGCGTACTGAGAAGCATTGTCATAGTTTTCATCAATAGCCTTTACTAGAATAAGCCCCTTTGTTAATCCTAAAGCAAAATCTGGTCAAACTAGACCACTCCCCAATAGTAGTTATGGTAAAAGTCTGCCATAATGGACTGTCAGTTTCCAACCATTTCTCTGGCCAGTCTGACTGACGTGGGCATCCTGAGGTAATGTAGTAGTTTCCTCATGTATACTGACAACCACTTACTCCTAAAACAAATACAATATACAAGAGATGCAATTACACTATGAATTTGGAATCAATTCTCTCACGTAACAAACCATACATCAAATAGTTTGTTAGCGTGTGCATACGCACACACACACACACACACACACACACACACACACACACACACACACACACACACAAAACAAGGTCACAAAACATAAATCTACATACTCAATAGTAGCCTACCAAATGATTAGAGACCTCCCAAGTGCAGACCACTTGCACACACTGCAAAGCAAATAGAATCCACTACACATAACAATATATGCACACACCAGTGTCTCAGCAAATAAGCCTGTAAGGCAAAATACCTCAAAACCAAATGTCCTGGTCATAGGCGATTCCATAGTGAGACACACAGATGTCCTCCTCACCAGGCTGGACAAGGAGAACATCACGGTCAGCAGCCTGTTTGGTGCTAAGATCCATCAAATCACACATGCACTCAGGTCACTCAACAACAATTACCGCTATGACTCTGTCATAGTACATGTTGGGGTGAATAACTTGAGACATACCTCTCTGGACTATATGGAGAGAGACTTGACTGAACTCTCAGATTATGTGTCCCAGGCAGGTATGTCCCTAGCCCAAAGCGCACTCTATCTTCACCCAGAATGATGCCACAATATAGACAAAAAATGATTGACTTCAACAATTGGTTTAGTTTCTGGTGTCAGTAGAGGAGGATCCATTATCTGTCAGCTTGGGAAGACATGGTGGACAGACCATGCTGCTTTGCCTGAGGTGGTCTTCACCTGTCTCCTCTAGGCATTCAGATACTGGTAAAGGTGCTTGCCTCCCCCATAGTGCCTTTTTTAGGCAATATCAAAACAACAAAATTTCCAATGTAAAAAAAATCTACTCGAGACAAACTCAAGGTTAAACTGCTTAATGCTAGGAGCTTAAACAGGAAACTGCACTCCATGGAAGCACTCATCACCTTGGAAGATGCTGACATCTGTGCAGTCACTGAGACATGGTTCAAAGCTGCAGGCAGCACCCTGGCTGTGCAAGGCTACAATGTCTTCCACATGTTCAAACCCCAAAACGAGTGTGAAAGAATTAAAGGTGGAGGGTTATCAATCTTCATTAAAGCCAAATATACCTCGAGACTGGTTAAACAGTATGACTCTTGAGCTATTCCAAGTTCAACTAACTCTAGGTAAAGTATCATACCACATCATTTCTAGCTACAGGTCCTCCACCATGAACCAAGAGAAGCATACCGTCTACTTGAACTTACTTGAGCCAGTCATACTGCTAAATACTTTGCTCATGAGTGAGTTCAACTATCCTTTCATTGACTGGGTGACATACATGAGCACAAACAAGTTTGCTCTGAGGTTCTTGGACTACTTTGTCAATACAAATGCCCTGAAATAGCTAGTCTGCACCCCCCACAAGGGGCTCAAATGTCCTAGACTTAGTACTCACCAACATGGGGGGGGTGGGTAATTGCATTACCCCCTGGGTGTTGCCCACCCTGGTAATGTCAGACCATAAATCCATCTCGTTGGAATTTACGATCAGACCCAACACTCCCACAGGAGCAAAGAAACTGAAAATGTTCTCAAAAGCAAACTACATCCTACTAAACAATGATATGTGTTTCAAATCCCCTGTGAACACAGCCAACAATGACTCCTATGCAGAGGAATACACAAATGCCCTGTATAACCATATAAACAACTGTATAGACTTGGTTGTACCTGACCGGATCAAAACCAGATCCTCCCAAAAAAATAGACCACCCTGGTGGATCTCAAGTATAAATAGGTTATATAACAAAAGGAAGAAACTGATGTCTAAGAACAAGAGGGAAGTTACTTAGCAGAAGAAGAATACCCTCCACAGCTTTAACAAGCAAATCAGATATCTTGTAAAGTCCTCTAAAGCTAGTTATGAAGATTAATTAGCATCCCTAAGGATAATCATAAGGCATTCTTTAGCTATATCCAAAAACTAAAAGGGAATGCCCAACTATGTGCCGAACCTGTACTGTATAGTATCTCTCATACTGAACCTGAGGAAATTGCCAACATGCTAGCTAACAGATTTGGCACAAACTTCATCCCCCATCCCCACCAGTCATACCCCAGAGCATACCTGACACCAGTTCTCTACCTAGTATTTTCAAAGAGCAGGACATTTCCACTCTCTCCAAGGCCAAAACACAGCCTCTGTAGGACCAGATAACATCACAGGCATCTTGCTAAACAATTTAAAACAAATCATAGCAGAACCACATGGAACTCTCTTTAACCTCAGCCTGAGCACTGGCTTTGTCCCAGCAGAGTGGAGAACAGCAACAGTAATCCCCTTGCACAAAAGGGGTCTATCAACCAACCCTGGGAGCCATATACCCATAGGATTAACTAGTCCTATCTGCAAGGCCATGGAAAGGATCATCATGGACCTTATTAACAAGGACATAGGTGACTTTCAAACTCTTGTCCTGACTCAGTTTGTCTTTGTCAAGGAAAACTCATGCTTATTGAACGTGGTAGACTTCCTCAAGAATGTCACCAAAGCCCTGGATGAAGCCAAAACAAAACATACTGCCTATCTTGACTTAGCCAAGGCTTTTGACACAATCCACCACTCAGGTATCATTAAGAAACTCTCCCAGCTGGGGATTAACCCATACTTCACTAGGTGGGTAGCCAACTGGCTTGCCAACTGAATGCTTTCTGTCAAAGTTGGGGCTTCCATCTCTACTAGTAGACTAGTTACCAGTGGCCTAACACAAGGATCTGTGCTGGGCCCTCTACTGTTTGGAATATATTTCTCGGGAGTCCAGGTGAAATTAAATTGCCTGTAGCTTGCCAAGTTAGTTGATGACTGCAAACTGGGCACAATCCGCAAGTCTTCAAATTATGTTAATATATTAGAAAAAGGGCTAACACAGACAAATGATTGGTACCAAAATCACAGACTAAAACTAAACGCAAAATAAGTGCATTATTATCCCCTTTGGAAAAGAGGAAGTCCCTGCAAATTACACTATTGTCAGCACCTCCCTAAACTCAAACCCAGGGGTGCAAGATTTGGGAACACAGGTTGATAGCAATCTAAACTTCGACAACCATGTGTCCAAAGTGGTAAGGAAAGCCTTCTATGTTGCACATCTAATAAGTAAGGGCATCACACCCCAGATTAAGGATGCTATAACTCCTCTGTACTCGAGCTTCATTAGACCACTAATAGAGTACAATGCTTCCTTTTGCATGTACCTCACCAGACACCTGCAGTAGCTAGAGAGACCACAGAGGTTTCTCATCAAGAAAATTTAGGGCCTTCAAAACGTAAACTATATTGAAAGACTGAAAGCCCTGTCATTGTACTTTGTATTCTACAGGCCGCTGAAAGGAGACTTGTGCCTGGCCTGCCGAGCAGTCTCTGACCCTGCCATAATGGAAATGCTGCACATCCAAAAATCAAATGGGACAATAGTAACTCACTCCAGGGATGTCAACCTAGTCTGTGATAGTAACAGAACATGCTGGAGAGACAGATACATCTCTCAGAGATTGCCACTCCTCTAGAATAAGCTTTCAATTCATGTGAAGCAGAGCTTCTTAATAACCCTATTCAAGCACAACCTAGACAATTGGATAAGAGAAGATAAATTCACCCCAGGGGTGGCACCTATGTCTCTCATGGAGAGGAGCAGTCACTGCTGATCATAGACTCACTCTGCAAAGAGCTACCATCTAACCAAGGTCAATTAGGGAACACTATAGCATGGCTAGGCTTGCAAAGGCCCTAGGGTCATTAGCCTAGTAACCTCATATGAACCTAAAATGATTGGTTATCAATAAGTTACATGTGTAAATATCTATGGGAAAAGTACAAAACGATGAACTTATTTTGCCAATACTTAAAATGCAGGGTGTCTTTAAGGACTGAGTTTCTACATTAAAGGTGCTTTGTGACAGCTGTGATGTTACGTGTTAACATGAATGGTGTTTCCAAGGTCAGGATACTCAATGTAAAGAGAAAAGCTGATTTTTTTAATACTTTTTACTTTTTCTTCATTTGTGCAATCTTGGAGGTAGAATGTTTGAAGAATGTGTTACATAAAAATTATTATTTAATAGTGAGTGATATTTATCCAGATGACTTCTTAGGATTATGGCATTTTGAATTTTTGATGTCTTTTTTCTCAATGTTTTGCATCCTAATATGGGGTGGAACATAATATTGTATTATGAACACCACTGTAAATGCACATATACATACAGATACACACATGCACTCACAGGTTTGTTGTGAACTAGATAGTTGTTTGCCAAGATATACAATTTGACAAAAACAAATGTAAATACTTTCACCACTGATTTCATGTGGGAACATGTTTATAAACATTAATTGATTGACTGGTTCTTTTTTCAAGTTATGACATAGGAGCAAGAAAAAGGCATAAGGCAGGAAAGAGTCCTTTTCAGGATGCCAGTCCATCACAGGATATGCACATGCATGTAAGCACAGACAGATACATATGTACAGACAATATAAAGCGCTGCCTGTTAATGAACCTGCACATCTTTCAACTGTGGGAAGAAACCAGAGACTTTGGTAATGTCATGTACACCTCAAGAGAATGTGCAGTCTATACCACAAAGGCTCTATCTAGGCAAGGAACCAAACCAGTTATCTTAGCACTGTGAGGTAGTTACCACAAGTGATACATGAATGTATCAATCAGTTTGCAAATGTGCATAAGGAAAATGGTAGCTCTGACATAGTTTTCAGATACAGCTTAGGGTTCTCCATTATACAGTGTGCAATTTGAAAACTGTAAAAATATTCAGCTGTTCATACTGATTAGCTATTTCACTGAGCAAAAATCACCATTCATTTTTGTGAAGGCAACTGTTAAAAACAAGATAGCAAAGGGATCAAGGTGGTTGCAATTACAGCCCTTGTAATGACTGAACTGACAGTGTGGTCAGTGACTTTATGACTTTTTTATTTTTAAAAAACATAAGTACAATGTGGATTTATTTTTATCACTTTTCCTGGTGTGGCTGACACGTGAAAGATATATGTAGCCTGACTGGCTCCTTGTCACTATTTTACCTCCTAACTTACAATGCATTTTAATGTGAAATGATGTAGATGTAATTTCCATGATTACTGTCAAATCCATGGCTGAACAGCATTGCTCTATTTTTTTCTAAGCAACCCCACATACAGTA